>NW_007232004.1:0-34806 GCF_000164805.1 Carlito syrichta
CCTGAAGGGTTTCTGTAGATAAATCTGCTGCTGTTCTAATTGGTCTTCCCTGGTGGGTAGTCTGACCTTTTTCTCTTGCTGCCTTTAGGATTTTTTCTTTTATACCTACTTTGTTTAGGCGAATTATTATGTGTGTGGGAGTTGGTCTTCTCATTTGTTGTCTTGCAGGGGTTTTCTGAATCTCTTGTGTTGAATTTTTGTATCACTGATGAGATGAAGGAAGTTTTCTTGAATAATTTCATGGAATGTTTGTTCCAATGTGGTCTGTCTCTCTTTCTGCCTCAGGAAGTCCAATTACTCTTAGGTTCAGTCTCTTGAAGTAACCGTTCATCTCTTGAAGGTTTTGTTCTGTCTTTTTAAGTTTCTTTTTTATGTTTTTGATAGTATGGATTAGTTCTGTATTTTGGTCTTCAAGCTCTGAGATTTTTCTGCTTGGCTAATTCTGTTTTTCATGCTTATTAGTTTGTTATTTCCATCACAGTATTCTTTACTGCTGTTATTTCAGTTGTCAGCTCCTTCCTATTTTTCTCTTGTCTCTCAATTCTTTTTATTCTCTCTATTAATGTCTTGATGTCTGGGTTTGCATGTGACCAGTCATTCTGGTGCCTCTTCATTGTTTGCATTCTGAAATCTGTTTTCTCAGTGTCTGACCTCCCACGGGTCTGTGTGAGACCTATTTTCTTCTTTTGTTTTTTCTTCATTTGTTTAGATTTTCCTCCCCACTTTTTCCTCCTTCCCCACCCCATATTCTTTAATTCTGTCGTTCAGGGGTGGAGGGGTTCCTTTTACTTTTGTTTGTTCAATCTCCTATTCTTATGTATGTCTTCTGGTTTTGTACAATTCTGAAGCTGGACTGTAGCTTGAAGGTGATCCTTTTTGCAGTTTTGAGATTTAATTGAGGGTGGAATTGTGATTCAAAATCTATCTGCAGATCCCAGTATCCACTGACAGGTGTATTGATAATCTGGAACCCACTTCCACTGCCTTGCAATCTGTCCATGCAGTGGGGTTATAGGTTTATTCCCTAAAAGCAAAATGAGGTAAACAAAGGGAAAAGAATGGAACAGGGAGTGGGGGGGAAGAGGGAGGTGGGGAGAGAGAGGAGTAAGAGAGAAAACAGACAAACGTACCAACTAACAAATGAAAAGAGACACGGAGATGGATACAAGTAATAAGAACAATTACAACAACAACAAACAAACCAACAACCATACGAAAAAACTAAAAGATACAATCACACCAGCTAGCCAACCTCCTTATTGGTGGGCTATTTCCCTATACAAAGATGGGGTCTAAAAAAAAAGAATAGAATAAAGTCAGTAAACTAACAGAACCAAAGCAAGAATGAAAATGTTATTGATAAATTAAGAGAGAACACAAGATGGGTAAGACAGACAAAGAGTAAAAAAAAAAAAAAAATTAAAACAGGGAACCAAGCACACTCTGAGACTTTTCCTTTAAGTCCAGTGTCCTTTCAGCTCTGATTTTTTAGCTCTCTTTGCAGACTGGTAGATTTGTTCACAGTTAGGGTCAGTTGTGGAGGGTGGTACTGCCTACCAGATATGGGCTGCCTGCCAAATCTGCCACTCAGATCTGGCCTGTGTTTATTTAGCATGGGGGAGGAGCTTCTGTCCTTCCCATTTTGATGTTGTTACCTTGAATCCCAAGCTGGGAGATGGGTGGAGCAGGTGGAGCTGGTCTCACCACTCCAACTGATCTCTTTTTCTGCTGCAGCTGGAGACTGCCAGGCAATGCAGGCCAGGCTGGGCGGAAGTCAGAGGCCACCCAGGGTGGGAGGGAGCAGGCAGTGGTGGCAGCCGCCACTTCATAGGTGCATGGGAGGAACTCCACGAGCCTGGCTCTGGGTGAGGGATGGGATGTGGTAGTGGTGGCAGTAGTTTCAGTAGTGCATGCTTCAGGGGGGTTTCATGGTCCCAGAGTCATGGGTCACCTCAGGCAGGAGCAGGGCAACATTGGCAGTGGTAGCAATGGTGGCTATGGCAGCAGCTGAGCAGCATGTGAAGAGCAGGCTGCCAACAATGGGTGTTGCAGCCCCTGGGGGAGAGCAAAAGTCTTTAGGTGTGTTTTCTTTCACGGAGGGCCTCACAGGTCAAACTGCCCATCACCATCTTGCCGTAAGTCAGGATTGCTTTGAATCTGTAGATTACTTTGGGTAACATGGTCACTTTAACAATGCTTCTTCCAATCTGTGAACATGGGTTGTTTCTCCATTTGTGTCTTCTACAGTTTCTTTCATCAGTGTTTTGTAGTTCTCTTTATAGAGATCTTTCACCTCCTGGGTTAAATATATTCCTAGGTGTTTAAACTTTTTGGCTACTATTATAAATGGAATTGAGTTATTGCTTTGATTCTCAACTTGGCTGCTATTGGTGTATAGCAGTGCTACTGATTTGTTTGGGTTGACTTTGTATCCTGAAACTGTACTGAATTCATTTATCAAATCCAGGAGTCTTTTAGAGGATTCTCTAGGTATAAGATCATATTGTCAGCATACAGAGATAGTTCGGTGTTGTCTTTTCTAATTTGAATACCTTTATTTCTCTCTCTTGCCTGATTGCTCTGGCTATTACTCTCAGTACTAGCTTGAGTAGATGTGGTGAAAGTGATCATCCTTGCCTTGTTCCAGTTCTAAGAGAAAATGCATTCAACTTTTCTCTATTTGGGATGACATTGACTATATGTTTGTCATATATGGCTTTTATTATTTTGAGGAACGTTCCCTCTATACTTATTTTGCCTAGGGTTTTTATTCTGAAGTGATGCTGGATTTTATCAAATGTAATTTCTGCATCTATTAAAATGGTCATTTTTTTTCTTTTTTGCTTTTAATTCTGTTAATTGTTTATTGACTTGTATGTATTGAACCATCCTTGCATCCCAGGGATAAAACACTTTATGTGCTGTTGAGTTTCATTTGCTAATATTGTGTTGAAGATTTTTGTGTTTATGATCATCAAAAGATTGGTCTGTGGTTTTTGTTGTTGGTTTTTTATGGCTGTGGTATTAGGGTGATACCAGTTTTATAGAATGAGTTGAGGAGAATCCCCTCCCTCTAATATTATATAATAGCTTTAGTAAAATTGGTGTCAGTTCTTTAAAAGTCTACATAGAAGTGTTCATAATAATCTCAGATGATTTTTTGTATTTTCATATTAATTGTAATATCTCCATTTTCATTTCTGATCAAGCTAATTTGGATCTTTTCTTAATCGAGCTAGTGACCTATCAATTTTTATCTTTTCAAAGAACCAACTTTTTGTTTCATTTATCCTTTTTTTAAAATTTCAATTTAATTTCGTTCTCTGATCCTTTTTTTTTCTTTCTGCCGGCTTTGTTTTTGGATCATGTTTTTCTAATTCCTTGAGATGTGACATTAGTTTGTTGATATGTAATCTTTCAGTCTTATTAATGTAGGCCTTAAGTGCTATAAATTTTCCTCTGAGAATGCTGACTTTTATCAAATGTTCTTTCTGCGTCTATTGAAATATTTTTGGCTTTGTGTGCCAGAGGTTATAATAACTTGTTTCATTGTTGTCATTCATTTCAAGGAATTTTTAAATTTCCATCTTGATTTCATTGTTGACCCAAGGATCGTTCAGAAGCAGATTGTTTAACTGCCATGTTTTTGCTTGGTTTCAAGAGTTCTCCTTGAATTTAATTTCTAGTTTTATTCCACTGTGGTTCTTAATATGATTTCAATGTTATTAAATTTGAGACTTGATTTGTGGCCTATCATATGATCTCTCTTGGAAAATGTTCCATGTGCTGAGAAAAATGTATACTCTGTAGTCAGGTGGAATGTTTTGTAGATGTCTGTTGATTTCATTTGCTCTAGGGCCTAGTTTAAATCCAGTGTTTCTTGACTTTTTGCCCCAGTGATCTGTCTATTGCTGTCAGTGAACTGTTTAAGTCTCTCACTTTTACTGTATTGCTGTCTCTTTTTTAGGTCTAGTAGAATTTGTTTTATAAAGCTAGGGGCTCTAGTGTTAGGTGCCATATATATTTTAAATTGTTATTTTGGTGGATTGATCCCTTTATCATTATATAACTTTGTCTCTTCTTACTGTTAGTCTGTTTTATCTGATATGAAAATGGCTACTCCTGTTTGCTTTTCATTTCCATTTGTGTGGATTATTTTTCCCACCCCTTTATCTTGAGTCCATAGGAGTCTTTGTGTGTTAAGTGGGTCTCTCAGAGGCTCAGATATTTGGATTATGTATTTTACCCATTCTTCCAGTTTAAATCTTTTTTTTTTTTTTCCTGTGACCATGGAGCATGCATTTCAATGGATCATTAACGGTCATTCCAACTTTAACCCTATATATTTAATAATTCTGTATAAATCTCACCTGCTCTTCCATGTATAAGTTAAATTCTGTCTCCTGGTTTAAATCTTTTTAGTGGGGCACTGAGACCATTTGTATGTTCAGGGTGGATAATGATATGTAAGGTACTATTCCATTCATCATACTGGTTTTCTGGTTGCTTTATTATTTTCTCTATTGTGTTCTATAAGCCCTGTGAGCTTTATGACTTCCAGTATTTCTCTACTGGTGTATTTCAATCTTTTGCTTCAGTATTTAGAACTCTTTTTAGGATTTCTCTAGAGGTAACACATTCCCTCAGTATTTGCTTGCTTGAGAAAGACTTCATTTTTCCTTTGTTTATGAAACTTAGTTTTTCAGGGTACAAGGTACCTGGCTGACTGTTCTGTTTAAGGTGATTGAAGATGAGGCCCCAATCCTTTCTGGCTTGCAGGGTTTCTTCTGAGAAGCCTGCTTGAATCTGATAGGTTTGTCTTTGTAAGTTTTTTTGTGCTTTTTTTTTTTTGGTCTCACTGCTCTTAATTTTTTTTTCTTCACACTAACTCTGCATAACTTGATAAGTATATGCCTTGGGGATGCTCTTCTTTGCAATTAATCTTCTGGGAGTTCTTTTGGTATCTTATATCTGTGTGTTTAGATCTCTGGTATGGTCAGGGAAGTTTTCTTTCATCATTCCCTCAGGTTTCCAAACTTACTGTTTTCTTCCTCAGGAACGTCTCTGATTCTTAGGTTTGGACATCTTACGTAATCCCACATTTCTTGGAGACTTTGTTTCATTTTCTTGATTCTTTTTTCCTTATTGTATGATTGGGTTAATTCAAAAGCCTTGTCTTCAAGCTCTGAGATTTTTTCGCTTACTTGTTCTAGTCAACTGTTAAAACTTTCCACTGCATTTTGTACTTCCCTAAAGATTCTTTTCTTTCCAGAATTTCAGCTTGGTTTTATTTTAGGTGTCTATCTCTTTGGATAATTTTTCATTTATGTCCTGAATAGTTCAAATTTCTTTTGTTGGTTTTTAACTTTCTCCTGAATCTTATTGAGCAGTTTTATAAACCTTTTGAATTCTCTGGAATGTCAAAGATTTCATTTTGGTTATGGTCCATTGCTAAAGAGAGTGTGATCTTTTGAGGGTGTTGAAGAATTCTACCTTTTCATATCATCAGAATTATTTTTCTGGTTCCTTCTCATTTGGGTAGACTATTTCTTCTTCTTTGAGGTTGGCAGGGGGCTGACAGGTACTTTAGGGTTCCCTTAGTTATATATAACCTTGGTATGGTTTTGAGCCTTTGACGGGGATGGGAGGAGAAGAGCTCAAGCTCTCCACTTGTGTGCACTCTTGGCTACTCCGATGGGGTTGGGAGGGAGTTCTGGCCACTGGGGTAATGCTATTGTGTTGAGGCTGCACAAAATGTTTACCTTAGGAGTGAGAGGTTGCTAAGGCAATGAATCATACTCAGCCTCTTCACCTCAGCCTCAGGCAATCTGCATTTGGGATGTCAAAATGCAGCCAGCTTCAGGTGTTTTCACAGCAGCCTGCCCCAGTCAGGAACCGTCTGCCACCATGGTCAGTTAGAAAGCAGTTACATGATCTTGCTATTGTGAACAACCAACCATGCTGTCCATCAAAAGAGGACTGGATTTAAAAATGTGGTACATATACACAATGGAATACTACACAGCCATAAAAAAGAACAAAAACATGAATTTCGCAGCAACCTGGATGGAATTGGTGTTTATAATACTAAGTGATCTCTCACAGAAACAAAGATCTGAGTATCACATGTTCTCACTCATAAGTGGACCTTGAATAACTATCGTGATACTATAAGAAAAGGATTGACAGTGGCAGGAAACTATGGGGGGAGCAGGGAGGGAGAGGGAGGTGGGATTAATGGTCATCTATCTGTCTGGGGACAGGAGGAATTCTTCATCAATGAGGGTACCTGCACAATGCATATTTGTATACCTAACCCTTAACTGTACCCCACAATTTTAAAATTAAAAAATACTTAAAAAAATGTTTTACTACTCGAAAAAAAGAAAGAAAGAAGGCAGTTACAAGCAAGGGTGGAGTTCCTGGAATATGGTGGCTGGAGCTGCTCAGGATTTTTTTTTTTTTTCCTGCACCACTCCATGGGGATTTCGACAGCATGGCTGTGGTAAGGCAGCCATTAGTATATTAAGATGTGGTATCAACTGCTAATTCAGTGAATAAGTTATTAACAAGCTATCATGTGTATTCAGTATTTACATATGTTTCATTAAAGAAGTTTCTTACCACGGAGTTTAAGCCCTTATGGCAAAAAGCTATGTCAATGAATGAATCTAAGTATGTAGATAGGTGTTTAAGACCCAATAACTTGAGTCTCTAGCTAGTGTAGCTACTACTACTTCTAACATTCCAGATAATTGGCTAACTTACCAGTGTTTGTTCACTTATGATTTCCATTGGCCAGTCCTAGTTTTGACCTCTAAAATGGTTTCCTAAAAACTCAGTCAGCACTGGAAGCATATAGAGGCTGAGGTGGAATTAGTGCAAAAGTCTTCTTGGGGAGTTATTCCTGTACTAAGTAGGCATCATGGTCCAATGATTCTCCCCCATATAATCCTGCTTCCTCCTTTTTCTGGCAGGAAGAAGTCTGGCAGCCCAATAGGGACTCTGTAGCCCAACATTTACCACTGGAGGAGTTCTGTATGCAGCTGACTCTCGTAACACTTCCAAGCATCCTCATATCTACTGCACCTCCCTCCTAGTCCGGCAAATCTACTGTTTAAAAGCTCTTATTTCATAAGCTGTTTTTTTTCATTTCACTAATTGTCTTCCTTAACACCACAATTGAATATCCACTCTTTAGATATGGTCTCAAAGATACTAGGGTTGCTAGATTTACAAATAAAGACATAACTTTTCATTAAACTTGAGTTTTGGATAAATGTTTCTACCATAATTGTCCCAAATATTGCATGGGATGTCATTTTATCTGGCAATCATAGTCAGAACAAGGAAAGTGAACACTATTGCTATTCTAAAAGTTACAGTAAAGTTAAGATAGCCCAAGTTTGAACTGGCTTCTCTGGAAATAGCATTGATTTCTGAACTTGAAATTAAAGGCTTTAAGTCTCATCTACATAAATGATGTTCCACTTCTTTAAAAAATGCTAGTCTTTTTTTTATTATAAAGATGTGGGGTTCAATTCAGTGTTAAGTATACAAACATTGATCATGCAGGTACCCTTGTTGATGAGGTATACCCCTCTCTAACCCTAGCAGTTTCCCTCAACTGCCAGTCCCACCCCGCCTTCCCCTGACAGTTTTCCACTACTGCCAATCACTTTCTTATGGTATTATAATTGTTCAAGTTCACCTTATGAGTGAGAACATATTCTTTGTTTCTGTGATAAATCACTGAGTATGACTGCAAATCCATCCAATTAGCTGCAAAGTCCATATAAAAATGCTAGTCTTAAGATCAGAGTTTAATTTCCATTTTTTTATGACTAGTGAGGCTGAGTATTTTTTTCATGTGTCTGTTGGCTGCTCCTATGTCATCTTTTGAGAAGTGTCTATCATATCTTTTGCCCGCTTTCTAATGGGACTGTTCGTTTGTTTTTCTTTTTGGCACATTTGAGTTCCTTGTAGATCTTAAATGTTAGGCCTTTGTCAGATATACAGTTGGCAAATATTTTTTTCCCAGTCTGTGGGCTGTTCTCCCTGCTCTCTTGATGGCTTCTTTGGCTTTGCAGAAGCTTGTCAGTTTGATGAGGTCCCACATTGAGATACCTAACTCCAGTCAGGATGGCCATCATCGATAACTCAAAAGACAACAGATGCTGGAGAGGATGAGGAGAAAAGGGAACACTTCTACACTATTGGTGGAAGTGTAAACTAGTACAATCTCTATGGAAAACAGTTTGGCAATTCCTAAAAGATCTAAAAATCAACCTTCTATATGACCCAGCAATCCCCCACTGGGAATATACCCAGAGGAACTCAAATCACTTCACAAAAAAGATACCTGCACATGCATGTTTACTGCAGCATTATTTACAATAGCAAAAACATGGAGCCAACTGTGCTGCCCATCGAAAAAGGACTAGATTAAAAAATGTAGTAAATATACATGATGGAATATTATGCAGCCATAACGAAGGACAAAATTATGAACTTTGCAGCAACTTGGATGGACTTAGCCTGCAATACTGAGTGACCTATCATGGAAACAAATAATTGAGTACCACATATTCTCATTCATAAGCAGACCTTGAACAATTATGATTATACTATAAGAAAGAAATTGGCAGTAGTTGGAAATTGCCAGGGGAGGAAGGGGTGGAATTGTCAGTAGTGAGAAACTGCCTGGGGGCGGAGGCACACCTCAGCAACAAGGGTACCTGCATAATGAACATTTGTATACCTAACCCTGAATTGTACTCCAAATCTTCAAAATAATTTTTTTTTTTAAAGATCAGACTTGTCCTCAGTTCTTACTCAGCACATAGTGTCCTTTTTAGATGTTCATCTGTTTCTAGGATCTTGGGACTCCCTCCCTGATGAATGGAGCTTTGTTGGGGTATTTAACCTTGCTAAAGAGAATCTTGGGTTCAATATTTCCCATGCAGGAAGTTTACATTAGCTTACATGTCCTCAAAACCAAGGCAAGATCACTGATTCTGACTAGAGCTAGTAGCTGCCATGGTCTAAAGCTAACTTTTAAGAAAAAAATGTGTCATTTAGTGCTTATATTACTGAATTTGTGTATTGAAGCTTTACTAATGGCCCACTTGGTATATTTTGCCTTATGGCACCTAACTTCCTTAGGGCCCTTCTGGGAGGAGAAGACAAGGCAGATGACAATACTTGGTTCCACCAAAGTCCTGGGTCTAATACCATATAACTACATGTGAATTTCTTGTCCTAGACTCAGTGTAGAAACTGAGGTCTAGATATCAACCTACCAGGAACCAGTTGTGCAAATAGACCCTCAGCTCTATCACCCTGTAGGGACTTTTCTGGTAAACTTGTGATTGACACAGTTGGCTTTTAGAACTTTTGACTCTTCCACGACAATCATTCGTTTGATTAATTTGAGCATCACTATATGCTATGCCCCGTGGGTCACAGATCCCTGTAGCCTCAGCATAAATCTACTAGTGAGAAACATATGTCTCACAGACAGATCCCAAACTATAACTGTGTAGTAATGGGGGATTGATGGGTGAACAGGAGATCTGACCCATCTGGGAATCCAGAGATGAATTCTGGGAATGGGTACTCAGCTGAATATAGCTGGTTAAGCCCTATCCACCCTTGTAAAGGAGGGAGGGAGTATTCTAGACAAAGTAAGCAGGACTTGGGAGAAGCCCATGTGGCCAAATTGGAGAAACTGGGTGGGAGGTCCAGCATCCCAAAGCCAGAAAAAGTTGATTGTAGTGGCCGTGGGGTGAGGCAGAAGAACTGACTCAGGGTCAATGTAGGTCTCTGAAATTGACAGCTCATTCGAATAGGAAAGTCTTACCAATAGGGAAACTTTCCAAGTGATGTCTAGGTTTTATGATGGGGACCAGGACACTGGCCACTCTGTCTCTCCCTATCCCCCCATAATCTAACTCAATATGGCTCAAGGGTTGCTCTAGCTTTGAACCAGCTTTAATACAGTCCCCTAGTAAATGGTTGGGAACCTCACTGGCAGGTGGGGAAGCCTCTTAACGCAACCTCACCTTTCAAATACACAACCTGACTTAAATCTAAGTCTCACTGTGGGTTTGTGGCAGAAAGGAATTTGGAGAAGCTGACTGGGTTATTTAGGCCCAGAATCCAGTGTAAACCTCCAGTGTTCCCTGGACTGCTCATTTAAAAATGATTCCAGCAACATGATTTCTATTTCTCTCCTAACAGAACTTTCTTCAGTCTCACAAATGTCAGATGTTTCCCAGCTTAAGCTTTCTCATGCTAAAACTCTCTGTTCAGTGGAATAGACCAGTTTTTCCCAACCCCTCTCCATCTGTCTCTTCCACCTAAATGATGCTCTGCCTCCTTTCAAAATGCTAATCTTAAAAGCAGACTTGTTCTCAGTTCTTGATTTACAGCGTCCTTCACAGATGTTCATCTATTTGTAGGATCTCAGACCTCCCTCCTTGGTAGATGGAGCTTTGTGTAGGGTATTAAACTACCCTAAAGAGAAAGGAGCTTGGGTTTAGTCTCTATCAATAAAAGAAGTTTGCATTAGTTTGTCCTCAAAACTGGGACAAGATCACTGACTCTGAGTAGAATCAGTAGCTACTCTCAGCTGGAGACTTGCGGAGACACACCCGGGGGTCTGCTGGTATAGCTCTTGGTATAGGTTAGACTCTGTTCTGGCCTTTAAAATGTTCTTATCTCCTTTAAGACCCATGATAAGACGGGGTGAGGTGTGTGTTATTCTTACAGATGGGAAACACGCTCAGAAGCTAAGCTTCTCATCCAGGGTTATATATGTCAGAATTGCATTTCAGCTCTCTAGATTATAAGTTGGATTCTCCATCTGTGCACAACTCTAAACTTTAACAGGTTTGGAAGTGTCAGCTTTCTGTATACTATGAGATTATACTTCTAATAACCATCAACTGTTCTGGCAAACTTTGTGAGCACTGAGTTTTCAAACATTAATATACAATATGTTTCCTTATACAGTCAATTAGACATTTTTATACCTTATGATGTTAGAGGAAACTATGGAAGAATGTACACCAGGCTGATACTGTTGGCCCTACTTGCAAGAATTTGGAATTAGGCAGGCATCTACAAACTGCTGCATTGATTTGTTGCAAGTGCTTGCCATTCTGCTTAGGAGGAAGGAAGAATTAAAAAATATTGCTTGGAGTAGGAGTAAAACAAAGCCAAAGTAAGCTTAGCATATGCAAATGAACCCATAGAGGCCTTCAGCAAAGACTGAAAACTTGTCTCTAAGCTTCCCATTGTCCTAAAGCAAAGCATAGTCTATGGTGACTTTTACTCTTTGTAAGCTTAAATCTGCTCAGAAGCAGCAAGATTATCTTAATGCCAAGAGCTGAAACCAATATTGGTATAATATGCCAATACTGGTAATAACTACTGTGAGTCTGACAGTCAATGTGAGCAAGTAATTTCTTGCCATTTTATTTAATCCATAAGACATTAGACAGGAATTAATACTTCCATTTTACAGTAGAGGAAACAATCTCAAACTTTCGTGTTCCAGAGAGCTTACAGCAAAGAAGTGGCAGGATTAGCACTCAGTTCTGGGTCTGAGCTTAGGCTCTTATTCAGTGTTGCCTTGCTGTTATGAGTTGACTTCTTATAAGTGACAGTAAACTTAATATAAGCCAAGACCAAGATTTTCTGGAGAGACTGTCCTCCCAGAGCTTAAATAAATCAAGTATGTATCCCACAGATCTAGGCTGAGCAATTGGCAAAGTCCAACATCTAGAAAAGTGGATGAAAACATATCCTTCAAGCTGTCCTGAAGAGTTTCTCATGCACAAGAGTTTCCCATGCACAGGCTCTTGACAACAAGGCAGGATCTGAGGTTGCGATCCCAGGTCTGAGCAGTGAGTTTGTGGCTGGTACATTGAAGAGCAGGGCTAGGCGTGTCCTTTCTCTTTCAAAAAAAATCCTTTTCCCACTTACATAATCTGTATAAATCCCACAGTTCATAAATCTATAATGTGGAAAGTTAGTCTTAGGGAATCTTCATTCTCAAGGAGCCACTGTTAAAATCTGAAAGTGCATAATGGTTTTCTACTCAGGATACCTATTCGTTTACAAAAAACGGATTCTCTTACATACTTTGTATACAACTTATTTAGCTTGATGTATTCAGTCTTGTGGGCATTATAAGAATACTACAAAGAATTCTCACATAGCCTTTACCTTGATTCACCAAGTATCTGCATTTTGCCCCATTTGCTTTATATTCTCAGAGTTGTCTCTTCCTGAACATTGCCCTGCCCCCCTCCTTAAAAAGTAGGGCTAATATACCCCTCCTAAAACTGTTAGGCAGTAACAAGTACAAATGCAAAGATACTAGCACTGCTAGCAAGTAGTAGCAACTGCAGATGAAGCCTCTCCCTAGGACCTCTGGGAATTTGAGAAGAGTAAGCTTTGTTGCTAGGCAACAGGTCTCCATCTTCAGGATCTTGATTGACAAAGGGCTCTCAACTGGACTGATCTAAGGCTGCCTTGCTGATGGAGAGCAAAAACAGCTGCCCAGACTGGGGTGGGGCTTGTGTGGAGAGGAAGCAGGGTTGGGGGATGGGGTGCTTGCAGCTGTGTACCTTTGCCCACAGCAGTTCTGGGTGAGAACAATCCTAACACTGGCCACTTGTCCATATAGTTTTATTGCTTTAATCCTGCCATACTGGCTGAGGCCAGGTCAAGATAATATATTTAAGTAATGAGGCCTGACAGCTGGGGCCTGCCGCAGTGATTAGAACACACCTAGCAGGGTGGGAGTAGGTCCAAAGGTGAGTATTCTAATCCCTTGGAAATGCTTGTGACTGTGAAATGGCAAGCGAACACAGGATGTTCAAAGCCAGCACGGAGCTGATGGCCAATTGGAAACTGCCATTAGGTGAACATGTGCTTGCAAGAAGCATGGGAATAAGGGACTCTCCTGGGGTCAGGAGGACAACTGGTTGATAGTTTTTGGTAGACTCTGGTCAGTATTAGATGCTCAGCAATTATGTAATAGAGATTTAAGCAGTTCAATTTCTGAACATTTCCTAGTATCTCCTGGAAAAGTAAAATTCCTTAAGCTGACATGACAGTAATATATACAAATGGTAAAACTCCAAAGGCATCATGTTATACAAGAGTTTTTCTCTTAGCCTGGATTTAGATAGAAACATCCTGAAATTCTCACCTGAAAGATACATCTCTATACATAAGGGCAAGCTACAAATTCCTGCTGTACCTCAATTTATCCACTAAGGTATTCCTTGAAAATCATTCCATACTGATGCATGTACATGAACTTGCTTTCTTCCAAGCAGAGTCTTGTTCGGACTTTCCCTCATAGGCGGCTAGGTAAAGTGTGATCATCCCAGTTGTGCTTTCTTAACAGAGCATTCTTTACATATTCTATTCTTTCTGAAACACTGATAGAAGCAAGACTTTGAAGGTTTGAACCAGATAGACTTAGTATGGAGATTTCCAGTTTCAAAGTCACAAACTGGTTAAAACAAATCCACCGTTGCATTTATGACCATGAATACTTTTCTAGGTAGATGGCTGGGGTAGGCATTGTTTTCTTTATGTGCTGATCTCATAAACTCCTAAGATTGAGAGTGGTCATATGCTAATGAAGACCACCAAATATACTCTGAAGCATATGCTTCATCTAGCAGACCTATATATCAATACACTTGAGAACCCAGAAGAAGTGTGACCTCTGTAGAAGATTCCTCCAGGTTATTACTCTGCAAAGAAGCTGACTTTCTAACTACTCGATGCCTAGAAGACTGAGCAATCTTGTCAGTTACAGCAAATAATTTTTGTCTAGACACCAGGGTTTGAGGACAAATCAGAATTGCGTTCACAAGAACAATTCAAATCCCACACTCTAGATTTTGAAAATCTGGTTTCAACTATTGCTGTGTGACTTTGGGTAAATGCTTAACCTCTCTAAGCTCTTTCTCCTGCTCCAGAAATATTAGAGTTTTGCATTGATCTAGTCCCTCTAAGTAGATGCTAAGGCAAGACTAGACATGCAAGATACCTGTGAGACAATAACTGTGGGGTGGCAGGGAGAGCTTCAGATTTTAATGAAAATTTGACACTGAGTGGAAAGAAATACTGAGTGGAAGTGTACTCAACTGCTGGAGAGTTTAAGAAAGTTTGGCAAGTGGGAAAGTCATTGACTGGAAACTGTTCATGGAAAGAATGGCTTTGGAGCTGGTAAAAGATGGCCTTTGGACCTCAGCAGCTGGGGGCCATCAGTCAGTTATGCTTTCAGCAGACCTGGGGTGCAATTTTAGGGTTGCCACAATCCAATCATTTGAGATGTGGGGGTTTGATAAGTAGTGTATATACTACTTAGCTCAGATTGGCACATAAATGTTGCCAAATACTTTCTTTGGGAGAGAATATCTGAAGGTAACATTGCACTTATACTGTACATCTTTTCCCTTCTCATACCTCAGTTTTCCCATCTGGAAAATGGGGCTGCCCATGTAAGGTGAATTTGGAATGCATGTAAAACGCTCAGCAGAGTATAGAGAAAGCTCTATCTTGAGTTGTTGTAAGCTATTACTACTAATGTCTTCACCATCATCGAACTTGAAACATCTTCCTGCTATGGAAGCATATAGCTGGACTCTCCCTCCCCCATGACTTCACCACTGCCATTTTCAAACTTTGTTGACCAGGGTGAACATGCTGCTAGTCTCTTCTGCACTTGTTCTTGTACCTGGACTAGTGGAAACCTCTGGCTGTCACCTCTTAGGGAATCCCAAGTACGTGTCTAGTAAATGATCTTGCCAAAAAGCCAGGGTAGTAGAGCCCTTAACCTCCCCTCAACTATAGCCCTATGTGATTGCCCTTGACCTGGCAGGGGAAAAACTCTCATGTTTAAGTGGATGTAGGGCCGGCTTCACAGGCCTTAGGCTTAGAAAGGCCTGGTGCTTGTTCTAACTTCTTAATACTGCAGTCTTAAGTCTTAATTTCTAGACAAGGGGCCCATGTTCTCATTTTGCACCAGGCTCTGTTAGTGATCCAGCTGGTTCTGAGTGGATGTATCAGCCAGGATCCAGGTGAGGGACAACTGGCACCTTTAAAGGGTTTAATTGAAGATAATGGACGACTACATAGGGCTATGTGTGCAGAGTTAAGGAAGCTAACTAGGAGAGGGAAAGCACTCCCAGCTCAGCAAGCAAGGGAGCTGCTACTATCCCTAGGTGCAGACTGCAGTGAAAACTGTAACTATATGACGAGAGCTGCCCCATGGGAACTGGGACCTCAGGTAGAGCATCTAACACAACTCTCAACTGGACAGGTGGATGGATAAAGCTACTAAAGTGGATGCATGAATGGGATTTAATTTTGATCTACATGTGTCCCTAAAAACTGAATCTAGACTGTATTTTTGTAAGTTTTGTCAATACATTCTTGAAATATCTTTCCAGAATGATTTAGGATCTTAGAGTTGGTCACTTTCACTTCAAAAGCTACCATTATAGATGGCAGTAAGTCTTGGAGTTGGCTCTCTTTAAGAAAAACTCACATCATCTCTGACATTGAGGGAAGTTAGCTTGGGACAGCCTTCCAGGTGTTAGAAGCTTTGCAACTGCATGTCTTCCCATGGAGCTAGCTTCCAGTAAACAAACGCTGATGTATGAATCTTATGATCATTTTTTGATCTAGGACCATACCTCATTCCATCCTACCTCTTATATGCATTTGTATGCTTTGGGTGAGTTCTTTGCTTCTGAGCCCACTTCATCTGGAAAACAGGAATAATAACCCCACCTCTCAAAACTATGAGGGTAAGATTGTTCCTGGTGTACCAGGACTCAACGTAAGAAATTGACTAAGCATCATTATGTTCTTGCCCCTGCAAAGTTTAATCTACTGAGGAGACTGATCAATGTATCGTAGCCTGACAAATGCCCTGGGGGTTGTCAAGAGCAGAGAATTGTGGGAGCTCACGGAAGAGCTTCCTGGTCCCTGAAACTTGATGATGAGGTGGTAGCCAAAGATTTCTGGAGTAAGTGTCTAAGCAAGACTTGCAAAGGGAAGGATTTGGACCTGGGGAGGGAAATGTTGTGTTTGAGAGGAGGGACATACTATCTGTCTGAGCCCACTGGAAGCTCGCTAGTTTTGCTCCAAATGACTTCCACTGTTGCTGCTTCAGCCTTTAGAAGTAGATTGGATAGTTCAGGCTGTGGATGCAAATCTGCTGAGCTGGTGCCAGCAAAAATAAATGCTGTTTCCTGGCAAAGTGAAAAAAAATAGATTGGATAGAACAGTAGACTTCGGGATGAACTGTCTCCCTCCCATACGTGACCCACACAGGAAAACAAGGAATAGTCAAGCAAACAGAAGCAAACTTGGGCAGGTATAGGGAGTAACTGCCCAGAGGTGTGCCATTATCCCAGCTCTCTGCACACCCTTGGGGCAAAAGGATAGCCCCAAGTCAGGCAGTCCCATCTTCCCTCCCCCAGTGCAGGCATGCAGGATCCCAGCATTTCCTGCCATGGCTTATGAGGGGGCTCAGCAGAGGTCAACCAGACTTCCCTTCCATCTCGCATCCCTCCCCCCTCCCCCCTTCCTCAGAAACCCTAGATGAGCAGATGGCAGACAACGCCTCGTACATCAGCCCTGGGACTGTCTCTTCCCAGGCTTGCCAGCACTCTGGTGCCTGAGCCCACAGAGGCCAGCACACACGTGTGTCCTCCCTGACAGCCGTCCACAGGAAACACATTCATTTGCAACCTGTTGGCAAGGCACTGACAGTGCAGAGAGTCACAGCTGTGGGTGCAGAAAGACTGCAGGGGAGAAACAATTTCCCAGCCCCAAGCTGCTGCGGAAGGAGAAATTGAACACTTGCTTATAATTTCCCCTGGAGGTCTGTTGGAAACTAATCTAAGTAGGCACCCGGGCAGGAGGGCAAGAACTGTGGGAGCCGGGACTCCTTCCAGTGGCCCCGTCCAGCCCCATCCAGCCCCATCCCCCAGGCTAGCACTACCTTAGTTTCAGTACCAAGGATGCCAAAGCCTTGCTGCTGCCCTCTTAGTGTTGGTTCCTCTTGTGGAGGCAATCTACCTAAAGGAGCAAAATTGTAGCCTGGGTTTGAATCATATGTGACCTTGAATAGGGTATCACTTGACTGCTTTAAACTTGTCTCTTGTAAAATAAGTGTTGCAAAGATTAAAATAAAAATGCACATTCGGGACATGAGCCAGACTGAGTCTGTGTCCCCTAAGCTGTGTTAACTGTTTCTGCCTTTGTTACTTGGGGTTCATGTTGCCCCTTTTTTCCAGGAGATAGTGGAACAAATAGGGTTCATAAGAGCTGGTTGTTCAAATGCTTAACACAGACCAAGACAGACATGCGTGCTTGTTCGGGGGCGTGAGGTTGGGTGTTAATGGCCTAGGAGTAAGATAAGTAGACTACGTTCTGATGGGGGGCTGAAGGGTTCATGGTGATTTTGGAGAAACGCTGACTTTTTACGACATGGAAGTTATCGGTATGGTGCCAGATATACCTTTGACCTGAGCTATTTGTTTTGTTTGCCCTAGGTTCAGACCAGAGACTCAGGGAGCCAGAAACTTCAGTAGTTCAACTCTTAATTTGACCCTGTTCCATGCACAGCACTGCCCCGCCCTAAGTTGTTCCCCTAAGTGATGTCTCATAACCAAGAAACCTGATGTTCTCATCAATACTCTCCCAAAACCTTGCCTCTTTGTTTTGACAGGTGAAAGAAAGTTCCAGAAGCAGTCTTCAGTCTTGTTCTGCGCAAGGCATTCATTCCTAAGATCACCTCATGTTTCAAGATGGCTGCTGGAGCTCCAGTCAATGTTGGAATTCCAGCCAGTAGGAAGATGAAAGGGATGAAGGAGAGGAGGGTCCCTCTTTACTTAAAGGATACTGCCTAGAACCCGAACTTGCTGATTTTTCTTTTAACCTGTATCCCATTTGCCACGATTTTAGTGACCTGGCCACACCTAGCTACTAGAAAACCTGGTCCTATTCTGGGTCAGCATGTTTACCTAACTAAAGATGAAAAGTTCTCTGACTGAGAAGGGGAAATAGCTGATATTTGGAAGTAACTAGCAGTCTGGTCAACCGTTTTGGAGTACTAAAACCAGCAATGTGGACTGACACATGTGTCCTTAGAGTGAATTATTTCTTAACTACTTTCATATCTATAAAATGGGCATACTATCAACTTAGCATTGACTTAGACTAGTTCCTAGCACCCAGCTACTATCTGAATTCTTCCTTTCAGGGTTGTGTATGCTGGCTTGCACTTCTACTGCATATACCTTAGTTTGAAAACCTATTTCTCCAGAAAGAAGAATCTTCAGAGAAATGTGAGTTGGATGTAGACATCTGGGCCTGATTTAGGAAGTCTTTGAGAGATGGATGCTTTGCAAAGAACAATGCCTTTGTCAGAGGCCGCCAGCATCGCAGGGACACTTAACTGCTAAGTACAAACAGCTGTCCCACATCTGCAGGATCCATTTTCAACACTGTATACAGTAGATACTGCTGATAATGAACTTGAGCCCGGTAAGGCGCAGTTCATACGGTGTACAGACTGAAGGGCGCTGCTAGCGTTGCAAGGTGCGAATGATGATTCCAGATAGCAAGGGAGCCCTGGGAGGTTGTTTGCCTTCAGACTCAGTTTTTGAGCAGAGTAAAGTGAGCCCTAGGCTGTTCTCTGTAGGACTTTCTTGGCATATAAAATTGGGCAGAACTGCATGACTGCTGCTCAATGAACTTGAATGCAACTTCCCTCTCTCACCCCAAAGACTCTTGATACAACAAAACATCAGCACCGTGAAACATTAGAACAAGGAGAATCTGTAAAACCACCTTATCTCTTTCCCTGTCTGGGCAGATGGTATATTTTAAAAGTTTGACAAATATCCATCCATTTCGTTGAAGATTCTGCTGAATTTAGATATCTGTTCTTGTCCTATTTATGACCCCAATAAGAGAAAGTGCTTCTTAAGTTTCTGACTACAAACTCTCAGGTGCCTGGAGAGATACTGAGTGGTCTCAAAGTTGAATTTAGGAGGGTTACTGGAACAATGCCCCAGGAATGACCTAGTCAGATCCCACAGGGCAACCCTACCCACTACAACAGGCTATGCACACAGCACGAGCTTTCCTATTCCTTTTGAGTCAGCTACACAGAAACGATTTCCCTGCAAATGATGAAGCATCCTAGACCATTGAGAATTTGAATGTTGCCCTCAAATAGGTACATTGGCCCTTTGTTTTAAGAAATGTATTTTAACACACCTTAATCAAAAAGGGATAACCAGATGTTAAGATAGGTATCCAATTGTTTGTCAACAAACAGCATTTTTCCTTGTATGTTGAGCAACTTTGCATTTTATATACACTAGCCCTGATAAACTACTCTGTCCGTGTTAGAGGTATTATATGATCTAGTGTTGAATATAGACTTGAGACCAGACAGCCTGAGGGAGACTCCTGCCTGAGCATCAATTTAGCTGTGAGATTTTGCAAGACAGGTATGCTAAATAACTTTTCCAGCTTCCTCAGATATAAAAGAGACTTAAAAGCATAATTCATTTAATCCTCAACGATACTTTGAGGTTAAAAACAAAGGCCTAAAGCTGTGTCTAGCGTGTAGTCACCTCTGAGTACTCAACGTCTTTGTTTTTGTGAGACATGGGGGAGCTCAACTGGAGGAACCCAATCTGACTCCACAGGGCGTTGCCATGAGGAGGCATCTGAGAACTACCTGTGAGGTTAATAGGAACAGTGAGCACAAATGTGTTTTCTACAATAAATCTCCCTCTTGCCTGCACTGAAACAACTCAGAATTAAGCCTTTAACCTGTATTGTAAGATGTGTTTTAAAGAAATATGTTTAAATGCTTCATTAGTTCAGTCTAGTTAAATAACACTTAAAAGATGTGCTAATTGTGTTCACTTAGTGAGTTTATGTACCACGCTTAGATTCATCATTTGAACTTGGGTCTACGCTTTTCTGCAAACATTACATTCACACACAACCAATCAGGTTACCCTCCTCCTAGCCCTGCTGTTAGCCTGATCATTTCTTTTTTAATTCATCCAGAGTAGAAGCTATTGCCCTGTAAGTATGAAGGGTAGAAAATTCTCTACAGGCAAAGGCAACTGTCTTCTCATTGTGTTTAGTCATTCAAGCCTGCACAGATATGTCTGCAGGAGGGAGACTCTTGTATACCCCATATCACCTAAAACCACAGACTGCTCAGGTCAAGAACTCAGTGGGGACAGGAACAGGAATTGCCCTGCTAATCTTGCAGCTCTTCTGCTGACCTGGCCTCCAGGGCTAGAGTGATGACGACAATTGTACTGGCCACCTGGAGTATGGGAGCCACTTGAACTTGCTTCCCTCTTGTTCCTGAAGGAACTTTTGCTGTCTTGGCCAGAATTGTCTTTCTCTAAA
The DNA here is from genome assembly GCF_000164805.1 of Carlito syrichta. Lineage (NCBI taxonomy): Eukaryota > Metazoa > Chordata > Mammalia > Primates > Tarsiidae > Carlito > Carlito syrichta. The sequence goes on from NW_007232004.1 coordinate 20,494, forward strand.
CATCACTTCCTTGGACTTTTCTGTGGCTAAACTTGAGTGGGAAATCTCTGTTCGTAGAGACTCTCACACAGCGCCATTTTGGGAGCTACCTGTAGTCCTATTGGGACGTGTTATGGAACTTGTCTCCTTTTCCTCTCCCCCAACCCAATGTCTATTATAACCTGAGGACAGAAAATGAGAGGTGCTAGTGCTATCTCAAATATCAGAAAAACTATGGCTTATCAATTTGGTTTGACTAACTACAACTCCCTCACTGGAGGGGCTGGTACATTTTGGTTCCTTGTGAACCTCCTTTCTGGAATCTTCTGCTCTTAGAAAAGTAGTCTATTGGTTCTTCTGCCTCCTGTAGGCATCACTTCTGCCCACTGCACCATACAGGGTCACCAATGCCAGGAACACAAGATGTTCACAACATATGTAGCTGAAGACTGTACACTTCAAGCTCCAACTTATCTTCCCTTTTTTAGCCTAGAATGGGTCCTTTACAACCCAAATAACCAAACTAAGCCCTCAGCCTTTTCCAAGCCTGTTGCAATTATAGACTGATCAGACCAAGCCCCAAAATGGGATAAAGCCCAAAACAGTGAGTCTGAGGAGACACAACTTTAAGGGAAATACCAAGACATTCCTATTTTGCTTTTTTTCCTAGGATGCCTCTGCATTCACCAAGATGGAACCTCCATGCCCAGAATCAATTAGTTTCTGGGCTACGTTGAAGGACCAGAACAAAGCTAGTCATGACTGCTCAGTGCAAGGCGACAAGTAATACCCCCTGGGTCTGCCTTAATGAGCCTGAATACTTGGTCCAGGGCGCCTGCCCCCAAGTCAACTCCCTGTAGAGGTGATTATCCAGTGCCTGCCATCTTAAGAATTGGAAGCAAGGACACTCGGCTCCTCTAATGAGACCTGACAGTGGCTCCAGCCTTTGGCTTTGGGACTGAGGGGCAGTCAGGGGCTTGGGAGCAGGCCATCTCTAGAGTGTCTCCTCTCTGACCCAGGAGAACAAAAGTCTGTTCCCCTGCTGCTAGGAGGGGCACAGATGGGATCCCTATCTCTAAAGAAGAAAGGGAGCATGGTGTTTGTTTTGCATCCGCTTAGAAAGGAAGGATTAAACTCAAATGCCAAAGCAATCAGACACAGAAGGTACAAAGATCAGGGGAGAATTCCCTCTGAGACTGATCTGAAAGGACGGGTGGTCTCTCAAAGATTCCAAACCTGCTCTTGTTCTCCGGAGACCGGATACCTGAGAATTGGATGCTGATGGGAGCCATAGATAAGGGAGACTCTCCCAATCCATTCCTGTTTAACATCCTTCCCCAGCATGGGTACCCAGAGCTGTGAAAAGGCCTTGTGTCTCCTAAGCAGCACCTGGTCTTCTAGGCTTTTCTTCCCCCTACTTTCCTCCGTTCTCCCAACATGTGCACTGGGGGCAGGGGTGGAGACTTGAGCTATTTATCTCCTGCCTTCTGAAACTTTTTCTCCATCTGCCATCTGGCTTCTTATCCCTTCTATTCACACTTATCTCTAGATTTCTATTTTTGGAGTTGAGCTCAAGCTTCATCTGTGGATTTTTTTTTTTTCTGGAGATAAATGTAAGTTGCACTTTCTTTCCTATCTATGTCTTAGCACAATAGAAATTCTTCACCTGCAGTTCCATGCATCCGTTCACGAATCCATAAATAAGTCATGAGCTCTTTGGAGTCTTAACATAATTCTCTTGCTGGCCATGAACAGATACAAGGAAATGCAGATAAACATATATATTGACCTCTTGATTCAGAAACCCAGTGCTTCCATCTTGTAGCATGCCCATCTTCTAGACCCTTGGGGTTCTTTTCTCAGCTGAAAGCACTAAAGGTGGGAATGACATTCTGCTTCCTTCTCACCTAGGCCTGCAGGTACCAATCCAATTATGGATTTCAGAGCTCCTAATTTTGAGACAGAACTTGCCTCCCACTTAGAAGATAAAATATAGTCAAAAACATACCGTAGCATTAGCTAGACCCTCTGTGCAATATTCATGCTTCCCCACTGCACTCTGCAGTCAGGGCTTTGAGGCCAAAGATGTCCCCCCTCCACTGTGTGGTCAAAGAACCTGAATGCCAGGAGGGTGCTAATATTCTTCACTTGTGTGCCCTGATCCCATCTCCATTCTCTCTCCTGTTCTGTTATCAGGAATGTATTTTCTTGCTCGGTAGTTTCTAGGCTGCTTCATCTCCCAGTGAGATGTTTATCTTCCCCATCCTTCAATTGGCCATCACAGGTGGCCACTGCTTGTATGGAGGCCTGCGCTTCCTGTCAGATGGCCTTCCTGTGGTCAGGTATCGGCCAGTTGCTAGTAGGCGTGGCCTGTCCTCCCAGGAATAAGTTTAACCCTCCCAGGAATAAGAGCCACCCTGAGGTTTGGGCACACTGGGATTCCTGCCAGTGTAAGGTCCCAAGTAGATTAAAAGGTACCCATCCATGCTAGTGAATTTCTGTACAAAGTTATGGAAAAACTTTTTTTTCTTTTTTTAAATGAATGACTTGTGCTGATCTTGGCTGAGGCCACCAGTAATTTTTCCTCCCTGAATCCTATTAAAAGTCTATGCCTCAAGAGTCTGTTTTGTGTGCCAAAGACTTCAAGGTATTCACTGATCTTGGTTGCAAACTAAAACCATGAAAGGGGCTCCTGGGGCTTGGGCAGGTTGGTGACAGCAATGGAGAGAATCCTTGGGGGAAGCTTTGGTCTGCTTTGCAAAACAACTTCATGGGAGGAAAGGACTAAAATTACTTTTCATACAAGCAGGTTTGCTTGTTAAGAGGGACAATTTGGGGTCTGAGGCTCTACTGGGAGGAGAAAACCTCCAAAACATGCTGGATTTCATCTGCTGTCGCTAGCAGAACCTGTCTAAAGAGTCACCTGCTGGCAGCTGATGCCCAAACTGCTTGCTAGTGGGAGATACATTGTCAATGGAGGATTCTTCACTAATTCTGATACTGAGAGGGGAGTGAAAAACGAATGACCTCACTGTCACTAGAGGCAGGAGGAAGGAGCAGGACTTACATGGGATCCTCGCCCTGTAGACTTAAAGCTGGGTCTACTCAGCAAATGACAGGTGATCAATGATGAGAGAGTACTCAGGAAACGTACTGGGAAAAGGGACTCTATCTTGAGAGGCTTCTACCTCTCTGCCTCTTCCTTGTTTTTTAATAGTTTTAGGAGGGTACAAATGGTTTTTGGTTAAGTGGATACATTATGTAGTGGTGAAGAAGACTGGGCTCTAAGTGTACCTTCCACCCCCACCTGGGCACATTGAACCCAATAGGTGATTTTTTTTTTAACCCTATCCGTCTTTCACCCCCCGCCTTCTGAGTCCCTAACGTCCATTATACCATTCTCTCTGCATTTGTAGATTCTTATTTTAGCTCCCACTTGTGGGAAGATGCAGTGTTTGGTTTTCCATTCCTATGTTACTTGGGATGATAGCCAGTCTCCAAATCCATCCAAGTTGCTGCAAAAGACATCACTTCATTCTGTTTGATGGTTGAATAGTATTTCATGGTATATATACCACATTTTCATTATCTACTGATTAGTTGATGGGCATTTAGGCCTATGGTGTAAAAGCATTCCCGTTTCACTGCGTCAGCACCAACTCTGCCTCTTCTGATTTCTTGTTTTACTCTTTAGGGGAAAATAGAAGGTCAGGAACATGTTGATCCCTCCAGCTTCCCTTGAGCTCTCCTTGCAGCTAAACTGGACCTGGTTAAAGCTGACTTTTTTTTCCTCTGGGGTTTGTGTTCTTTGGTCTCATGGAAATTTCTAGAAGAACCCTCTTCCCAGAGGGACTCATTTAATATTACAATACCACAACAGTTCTTAAGACTCAGACCACTTGCTGCTTCTCCCCCACGTGGCCTCTAAGTGGCTAAGCTTCCCCAATTTGGAGGGGGGACATGATCCTATCCTGCAGGGATTCTTTTTTTTTTTTTTTTTTTTTTACCTGGAGTTGGAGTTTCACACTCTGTCTCCCTGGCTGGAGTGCACTGGCACACTCACAGTCACCCCAGCATCGACCTGCTGGGCTCCAATGATCCTTCCACTTCAGCCTTCCAAGTAGCGAGGATTACAGGTGCGTGCTACCATGCCTGGCTAATTTTTTTATTTATTGTAGAGACGAGGTCTTGCCAAGTTGCCCAGGCTGGTCTCAAACCCACCGGCTCAGGTAATCCACTCGCCTCAGCCTCATAAAGTGCTGGGATTACAGGCAGAGCTACTGAGCCTGGCCAAGAGGAATTCTTAGCATTAACCAAAGCTCCATTTCTGAATGAAATAACATGTGAGGGCCTGCACTTACAGATTGTTACCCTAAGTGATATGACATGTCTACCCTTGTGTTTTTTTTAAAGCACCTGTATAGTTAAATCTCTTCAGAAGAAACTATAAATATTTCTCATGATGGCTTCAAAGTCAACCACTAAGTTTTTTCTTCCCCTCCAGTAAACACTTAGAAAACAGAATTAGTTACTAATTATTCTGGAAAAGCAGGGCAGCTCCTACCCACTGGTCAGGAGTAAATAGTACTTCCAAAATAATGTTTTAGTTAATGTCAAGGTATTGACTGGGTAGTATCTAGACTCATCTTAACAATTGATTCTTGGTGCTATAATGAGTTAATAGATAAGGCTGTTTTTTAAAATTAACACAACTTCCCAATGAAAACTCATACTGAGGATTAACGTTGACTAAATTCTTGCAGCATGTCCTGAGCCAAGCCAATGTGGTAGAGCATTATGCTCATGGGATGTCATTGATCTAGCCAGTTGGAGTGGCCCAGAGAAGGGCTAATATCACACAGGACCTTGTAACTCATAGAGAAGTAGGCCTTCTGAATTGACTACAACGTGGGGTAAGAAGATAGACCATGCTGAGTGGGGTCATGGTGAATTAAAAATGAAAGGTGTAAATGTAATTCTTACATCCAGAGCTTGGATAGGAAGACATAAGCACTTCCCACTGTGGCTTAGAAGTGGTTACATAACATCTATTACAGGCATGGGATGACACTGTTTACCACCATGTGCATGTGCTAGATAACCCTACCCTACCTGTGGACAGGTAAAATCTTTCAGTGACCCCCAGTCGTACTGTGCCAAAAGGTCATCATTCAGTGTTTCTCTCAAAGAAGACCTTAGAGGATTCCTTGCCCTTCTAGCTAAGTTCTGTTGAAGCATCTTTATCCATCTTCTAAGACCTAGCCCTGTAGTTCTCTTTTGATGTGCATACTAACTTGAGGATATGCCTGGAAAAGGGAGGCTAAGGATGCTTCTCCCTCAGACTCTATGGTCTACTTTGGCTACTGGTATACAACCATTGTAGGCTATATGAGATCTGGAGGCTGTATTCCCTCCGGGAACAACTACTTTAGCCTTCAATTCCAACATTGGAAAGTGAGGAGGCCTGGATACTATCTACCCTTTTGACTGCTGCTGTCTCGCCATCCAGAATGTTCCAGGGATTGATAACCTGAGGAAACAGAGAAGGAAGCAGGACTGGGCAGACAGAAAGTGGAGTGTTATGCAGATTTGATGAAAGCCTTGGCCAACCCAATAAGTTGTTTTAAAGATAAAATAGCCCTTCCAAGCTGTCTCAGGAGAGGTAAGAGTCCTTGGCCTCTATGTCCTGTTCATTAGTCACTTGCTGGCTGGGGCCTTGTCAGGAAACTAGCATAACCTAGGAGGAGGCAGCTCTCTTCAGATAAAACAGTCTCCCCTGGGGTCTACCACTGAGGGCTGTCAGCTGGCAGGTATAGGCATCAGAATGAAGGGCACTGGGTGGGGGGAGGCATGGAAATCTGAGTGATTGAACCACTTTTTCTATTTCCCACCTCCTTCTCTAGCAAGCAAATATGAAAGTCACAACAAGTTATGGTATAGTTGGTGGATTCTTACACTGAGCCTTAAAATTATGCACATTTTTGAGGTGGACACCAGTCTTCAACTGAACATTCCTAAAGGATAAACTGATTCTGTCACTTTCAAGAAGTATTTCTGCTTCATACAGTTCCATTTCCTGGTCAAAAAGCAGCACCCGTTAAATGTCTTTATGGATACCATGCCAAGATGGGTGCTACTACTCTCATGATTGATATCACACAACACCTTTCTGTAAATTGTAACACTTATCTTGAGCACCTCTGTTCCTAGACCAAGTAAAATGTGATCCAACCTGGTGTTCCATATGTCCTAGTGATCTGACCAGGTTGAGTTTCTGAAGAGTGATCTAGCCTCATTCAGAATCTGTATTAACTTTGTATAGACCTTTACTTGTCTGAAATCAGGTGAGGCTGTGGACCAAGCCAAATAGGAATAAGTGGGATATAAATCATTAAGGTTTGAACACCATTCTCAGCTCCAATAACTGATAGTCTTTCTAGCTTGGGTCCAGAACCAAAGTGATCTTTATCTCCCAAGCTGTAACTTTATAAGGCTTTCTTGAGCAGGGGCACATGAGTAGACTTGAAGCAGAATATGAATGACAGATTGCCCTTGTAGCAACTACAACTCTGCTTCCTAACATAGTCTGAGAGTATTTCAAGTTAAATGGTGTAAGTTGCTTTCTTATTAAGCACCCTGCGTGAGTTGAGGTTGGAACTTGGGAGATTATGGTGAAGGAGGAGCTGCAGCCAGGTACAGCTGTCCAGTTACAAGCTTGTTCTTACAGTTTTTGGCAATGCCATTGAAATTAACTCTTTCCTGGCACTAAGACCATAGGAGGGGAAACAGTGTGGTACAAAGTCTTGTGCCTTGGCTAGCAGCCCTACTGACTGCAGTAGGAATGGAGCTGCTGGGGCAGTAGGAATAGTATGGGAGAATAAAAAGGCCGGGGATGGGGGCACTGGGTGCGAGGCCCCATGGGCCAACTGGTCTGCATTTAAAATATTAATTGCTCTGGTTGTGGTAGTTCTGCATGGAGAATAACATCTGCAAAGGGCATCCACTCTGTATCCTTGTGCAAGACAGAGAGCAGGTGATGACAGGTGCATGAATGGCTGTGGTCACAGTGCTGGAATAGCCATGCCTGGGTGTCACTTCTGTGTCCTTGTGGCAGTCCCCAGTGAACAGGGAGCTCTGTGCATTGACACTCTTCTGCCAGAGTCCAGCTCCAGCCGGGTTCAGGGTACCTCAAAGGTGGAGACGGCATCGGCAATTGGGGGGAAGAAAGAAAGAGAGAGAGAGGAAGAAAGAGACTAGACCCCTGTCTAGTGCAGAAGCCATTTATTGGGAATTACAACAGGTCTTTTATACACAGTCAGGTGTGTGAGGGGCATTCCCCACCCACCAGATATTCTTTCAGGTATAATCCCATAACAGATGTTAAACCTAATCCATGAAACCTTAATCCATGACTGCCTTTAAACCCTTTTTGTACTGCCTATAAACCCTTTTTGTACTAATACCAAGTTAAACAATTCTATAGAGACTTAAGTACTTACTTTACAAACTAAAGTGGCCCATCCCAGAATGTTTGGAATGTGGCCCTGTCCAAAGTTCACAGTGGGCTACCTGCAAGTAACCCAGCCACATTCTTTCAACAAAATGACTGTCTTCTAAAACTATATTCTACAATTTACACCTTATTCAGCTTCAATAAATCCTAAGATCATCACCCAGAAGCCTGTGACCAATACTAAGGCTCTTAGATGTGACCCGAGTTTGAATTGTAAGTAGTGTGAAAGCCAAAACTGCAGTTTGTGGAAGAATGGGAGCAATGAGCTTCTAAAGTTAGCTTGTGTTCATCCCGGTCTCAGAGTTTTTGTGTTTTGAGCTCACAGGAGCTTAATCTGGTTACTGCTGAGTAGAAAGGGGGAGGAAAATGGGGTCAATAGCTCCCAAATGCATCCTAGTGGTCTCGGGGTCAATGGCCCTTCCTGATCCCTAACATTCAGTGGGCCTCCATGGCCGGCTCCCAACATCTCCCCCTTTTTTATTTTTTTAGCACGAAACCATGAAACTCCATATTGAGCTGACTCTGAAGATGATTGGGAGTAGACACAGCAACAAAAGAATCACTGCTCCACAAATGCCCACATTGATGAGTATAGACATTAATGATTTTTTGGTTAGCAAATGATGCCTGAATTTCTTGATGTAATTTAGTAAGGTCTATGCTCAGGTCTGAATGGTTCCAAATTCCAAGTTACTTTGTCCCAAGTATGGACAGATTTAAACTCAGAGTGATATTGGAGAGCCAATTTTATTTTTAAGGTCACAAGTTCTTGCCCTACTGCTAAAACTGCTTTCTCCAAAGCACTAACCTTACTTTCTAACTTCTGGTCTATGATTTCCTGAATAGCTACGGCAATAGAAATGTTGTTAGATAGCCGATCAGCAAACGTAGCTCTATGAACTTCCTTAGGTAATGCTACAGCTGAAAAGTAGCTATTAAGGCTGTAACTCCAAAAATCTTTTCCGACAGTGTTTTTAAACCATATTCACAGGAGGCTGTCTGAGAACAACAAATCCCTTATAAGAAACATCTGTTAAACAATTAGTTAATACACTTGTTTACAAGACAAATTATAAACATCATTTTGACATTTTATGGTCAATGTTAACACTGGAGGTACCCATTCATTAATATGCCATCTAGCAGAGATGGGATTTTCCCCATCTAACCTTGAAGTATAAGGTCGAGTTTTATACAGGGTAAAAAATAGTCCACTTTAGAGTCATAAATACAGTCTCTCCATATTGGATATCCAGAATCTCGTGAAATGATCAGCCAGTCCTTCTCATTGTTGTTAGAAACAAATGAGAGGTGAACAAGAGCTTCCTTCATGAGCCTTTTGTCCGAGCCACCCCCTTGAGAAGAGACATGTGGGTGGAAAGGGGGGTGAGAAGTCTGGAGGCTGGGGTTAGGTACCGTGGCCTTTGGCACCCACCCCTTCTCCGAAGGTAAAAGAGAAAGACTGGAGACTGGGGTCGGGTGCCGTGGTCTTTGGCATCTGCCCCTTCTCCAAAGGTTAAAGAGAAAGACTGAAAGTCAGAGCTAGGCACCACGGCCATAGACGCCTGCCCCTCCTTCCCAGATAAAGGCGAAGGGACTCACGGAACAGATAACAAAAAACAAGAGTAGTAGGGAAAGCAGGAATTGGAGTTGTAGGAGGAATAGGAGAGGACAAAGGAAGTGAAAACCTTTATTTTGTTTATGTTTTTAGCATGTTGTGAAGTTACCATATCTCTTGCTTCTTCTACCAGAAATTCTATTTGCTCCCACGCTGGTAATTAGGAACGACGGACACTGAAGGCATTGCTATAGTTTTTAGACAGCATCTGATAGTGTGTTGTCTTGATTTAGGGATAATCTGAGAGGGAAGTTTTTGTTCTGCAATGAAAGTTCTCTCATCTGGTGTGTCAGTGTTCCTCCTTCCTCTGGCTGGCAGGGTGGATGGTGCAATTCTTGTTTAGCCAAGTGTTGCAAATCCTGTTCAGCATGTAATAATGCTTCCCTATGCAAAGAAAACAGCTCCTCTTCTTAATGATTGGTAGGCATTGCTCCACATCTATGCCTTTGAGTCTACAGGATCCATGCCACCCATCTCAGTCTTCAGGTTAGTGGGGGCATTTCGAATAAATCAATCAGGAATCCAAACAGGAGTTGACGTATCCTGTGGAAATATGGAAGCATATCCTCTTCCACTAGTTAGTAATATATCAGGCCCTCTCCATTGGCCTGTGAGAAGATCCTTCCATTTTACCATAGGTTTAACATTTCCTCCTGGGTTCCTGTGTCTAGCCACAGCTGAATTGCCTGAAGAATCCAGATTTAAATGGTTTATAACAAATAAAGCATGATTTAAAACATGATGAGGAGAACTATACTTAAACTCCCCCTCTTGTAATTTGTGTATTTGATTTTTTAAAGTTTGATGGGCTCTTTCAACTATGGCTTGATCCTGTGGGTTATAAGGAATTCCTGTAGAATGAGAAATATTAAATTGAGAACAAAACTGTTGAAAAGATTTTGATGTATATGCAGGACCATTGTCAGTTCAAAGTTGTTTTGGCATACCTAATTGTGAGAAACAGAAAAATAAATGTTGCACCACGTCCTTGTAAGCTTCTCCAGTTCTTGCTGAGACTGAAATAACATGAGAAAACGTATCCACAGTAACATGTACATAAAACAATTCTTCAAATGTAGGTACATAAGTTACATCCATTTGCCATAACACATTAGGTTTTAATCCATGTGGATTAATGCCTGCTGGAACATTAACAAAAGTAGGACATGCTGGACAATTCTTAACAATCTGTCTTGCTGCTTCCCTTGGTATCTGAAATTCATAACGTAAAGCAGTAGCATTTTGATGATGAATATTATGAGACAGTTGAGCTTGAGTAACTGCCTCTGTCTCCAAAGTTGCATAGATGGCAGGTTTTGTTAAATTCTCAGCCAATCGATTACCCTCATGTAGAGGTCCCGGAAGGCCAGAATAAAATCTGACATGGCCAACGAAAAATTGCTCTTTTCTAACACAAATAAATTGTTGCAGTTGTTTAAGCAATTCCAAAATTGTGGTTTTTACTAACAGGAATAGTTGCTGTCTCAATATGAGGAAACAGTCCCTGAACATAGCGAGAATCAGTATATAAGTTAAATCTCTTATCTTTTAGAGTGGTAAAGGCATATAAGACAGTTCTTAATTCTGTTTTTTGTGCTGAAGTCTCTGAAGTACTTGAAACGTGAGGTTTGTCATTAATTACTGCCACTGCTTTACCATTAGAAGAACCATCAGTAAAAACCTATACTGGTCCCTCAAGGGGGACTAAGGAACATGCACAAGGAATAATTATAGGATTACCTTTCACAAACTGCAACAATGGATTTCTAGGTAAGTAAAACAAAATTTGTCCTCTAAAATCAATCAAAACCACTTGCCAATCATCATTAGTTTGCAACAAGGTTTGAGACTGAGTTTTGTTATATGGGATGATGATATTGTCCACATCTTTTCCAAACAATTCCACACTTCTCTGTCTTTGTCAGAGACCGGCTCCAATCTATGAGGGGGGGTTGGACCCACACCAGAGAGTCAAGACGGCGAGAAGAAACCACTCAGAGGCAGTTCTTCTGGGATCAGTCTGATCAGGACTGAGTCCAAATTTTATTCAGACTCCTTCCAACTTATATACCATTTTCTATGCCCTCCAGCAGTGTGATAATTACTTGCTGGGGGCATACAAATTCCATGATGTATATCGCGCTTTACAAACTATGCATCACAAGACCATCACGAGACTTGCAAGTTCCAAGCAAACAATTACAATTCCAAGATGCATGACGTACTTCACAAAACTTACATTAAAATCACAGGTGCACAATTTCAATACAGATTGTTCAAAGTGTTTTCCATAATGTTCAATAAATCGTTCATATTATACTCTTTGTTCTAAACCCTGATTAATACAAAAACTTTCTAAGTTAACTCTAGGTTCAACCCAAGTTCACTGACTCCTAATATTTTTAACGATTAGTATTATCAACTTAACACTATACTATAATCTATAAGTTTACTTAAATGACTTAATTTTTATTTATTCCATTAACCTTATTATGATTCAACATAGTGCCCTATAATTCTATAACAATTAATTCAAAACTTATACTTGAACTACAAAAACCTTACCCTGACTTATATGAGTTTCATATATCTAAACTTTAATTTTTCTATAATCTGATGATTGAACTTTAATACTATGCTATATCTTATTAAGCTAATACTTTATCATTAATTCTTTCATAAATCTTATGGTGGTTGTCATACTCTTGAACAAGAAAATGTATGGTTGCCATGACGATGGCCATGGGCTGGAGCAAACAGAGTTTCGGTATTTAACAAAACTAGGAAAAACGTTCTGCCTGGCTAGAGGCAGGGCGATAAAACTATTATGGTAATTTAGTTTTTAATCCTAGCTCTAGGGGAGACTGCTTTCGGGAACAAGAGCTGATTAGCCAGTCTACCAGGAAATAGAAGTTAAAAAATATCTTAAGAAGAAATACAGCTTAGAAAGACAGAGAAACACAAAATAATTCTGATGTGCAACTTTCCATCAGGTGTATTGAGATTTACTTATAAGTTTTACTGCCATGTATGCACACTGGTCACTAATCACATGCCAATATTATAGGTATAACTGATATCCTATGTCAGAGGCGATCTTCCAAATGGGCCTTTACAGGCCTCAGCCATGTAGCTATAGATGTTGGCTCCCAACATGTCTTCCTTTGATTATTACCAAAGCTACTAAGTACAGATAAGATACTAAAACTTTTTTTAGAGGAAACTGGTAAATGTAACCATTCCATAGGCCCTTCCTGCCACAAGCACCCTGTTGGGGCATGAAAAGTAGCCAACACAATTCATTCCCATGGTAAATCATAACTTACTCTTTTCACCCTTTGGGACTCAATGGCCTTTTCCACAAGAGTTAAGGCCTCTTTTGCCTCGGGTGTTAAGACTCTTTTAGAAGTAGGGGCGGATCCCCCTGCCGTATATCAAAAAGAGGCTTTAAATCTGCAGTAGTGACATATAAATAAGGTCTTAGCCAATTAATATCCCCTAATAATTTCTGAAAATCATTTAAGGTAACCAAATGATTCTTTCTTAATTGTAGAGGTTGATGACTCACAGTTTGAGTATTTAACACTCGGCCAAGATAAGTAAAGGGTGGGTTGGTTTGAATTTTTTCAGGAGAAATTTTCGAACCACTATTAGCCAATGCTGTTACTGTTTCATTCAAAACGTTATGCAAAAGAGGATGATCTGCATGAGCCAATAAAATATCATCCATGTAATGAATTAAGTAAAGATTAGGATGTTGGTTCCTTATATCCTGCAAAGCCACATCTACAAACCTCTGGCACAAGGTAGGGCTGTTTTTCATGCCTTGTGGCAGGACTCTCCATTGATATCTCTGGAATGGCTGTTTTAAATTATGAGAAGGTAAACTAAATGCAAATCTTTTACAGTCTTGAGTACTTAAAGGTATAGAAAAAACAATCCTGTAAATCAATAACTATGATGTTATAATCAGCAGAAATAGCAACCGGAGATGGCAGCCTGAGCTACAATGCTCCCATAGCCTCCATGGTGGCATTAATGGCTCTTAGATCCTGTAAAAGTCTCCATTTTCCAGATTTCTTTTTTATAACAAATATAGGCGTATTCCAAGGACTGGTAGAAGGCTCTATATGGCCAGCCTCCAACTGCTGTTGAACTCATTCTCTTGCTGCCTTAAGTTTCTCTGAGGGCATGGGCCATTGTTCCACCCAAACTGGTTTATCATCTTTCCAGGTAATTGGATCAGCAGCCTCAGGAACAATGGGCCCTAGGGCAAATTTGAAAAGCCAATACCAGACCGGTCTTTCCTCTCTGCAACCTGAACAGGTCCTTTTATGCCCTGTCTGTTCCTACCAAGCCCCTTTAAGGGATCATATCCTATTTGTAACGATTGCGCCGACACCTTGTCATCTGGACTATACAGAAGCATGCCTATTTGAGCAAGAGTATCGCGTCCCCAAAGTGTAATGGGGATGGAAGGAATGATGTAGGGACAAAAGGTTCCTGAAGTTTCGTTATCTGTACAATTTAAGATTTGAGAACTTTTGGCTACAAAGAGCGCTCGACCAATACCAATGGGTCCTGATGGGGCTACTTGTGTTGGCCAGGAAGACGGCCAGTCTTTCCCAGCAATACAAGAAACATCAGCCCCTGTATCTAGCAGACCTTTAATTTTAACTCCCTGAATATATAAAGCTTTTAGAGGTCTGGAGTGAGTAATTTTCTGAACCCAGAAAGCAAAATTGCTTGAGCCAAATCCAGAGTCACCCCTGGGCTTATTGGTTAGAGACTTGCCCATTTTATGGTAGGGTAAGAGTAGTAACTGAGCTATTCTTTGACCCTCATAAAATTGTACAGTTTTGCTAGGGGGAGCAACAAGTACCTGGATTTCCCCTGTGTAGTCAGAGTCCACCACTCCAGGAATCACAGAAGCTCCTTGTAGAGACAAGGAACTTCTTCCTAATATTATACCCACTATTCCATCCGGGAGAGGGCCCTTCACTCCCAGTGGAATTGGGGTAACTGGAACATCTGGAGTTAATATTGTTGTGGTGGAGTGTCGCTCACCCCTGACCAGCAGGAAGGAGGCAACAACAACGTGTTCTTCTCAAAGCAGTTTATTCAGCCTTTACACCATGCCAGCTTCTTCTCCTTTCTTCCCCGTTGTCCCGTACTTATATCCCTTGGTCTCCACCCACAAGTC
>NW_007232005.1:0-12331 GCF_000164805.1 Carlito syrichta
GTGGTGATGAATAGAATGTGTATTCTGTGGTCTTTGGATGGAGTGTTCTATAGGTATCAAGGAAAGCTTTTATTTATGATGTGTATTGATAAATGAAATGGTTAAGAAAACATCACCACACAAATCATATAGTATGAGGGAGGATTCCCTAAAAATCAGAATTTATTTATAAAAACTTGTGTCTTTATTCTTACACATTTCAACTTCAGTAACCTTCAAAGTACTCTCCATTTGGTGCAATACACTTATCAAAATGCTTTTTCCACTGCTCAAAACAGTTTTCAACTCATCAATTTTGGTGCTTCTTAGTGCTTCTGCCATTTTTTGTTTTATCTCTTCCAAACCATCAAAACATTTCCCTTGAAGGACTTTTTTCATTCGGAGCAAGAGTGGGCGAATAGGGAGGGTGAAGCATGAAGGTTGTGCCATTTGGGGTCAAAAACGGCTGAACACTCAGCACAGTGTGGGAAAGCAGTTGTCAATCACTCATCATGAAATGGTCAAACACATTGAAAGAATCTCCTCCCCACCAGATAAATTCAATGAGGCCAAATACAGCCTCTCACAACAATGCTGACTAGTATACCATCGCCAATGGGCTCCTAGAACACTTTCATGGTGGAGGGCTTGCTCTCCAAAAAATAATTTTGGTTTATTTGGGGGTCCCCTTCATATTTTATAGGGTTGATCCTAGTGTTAGAATATCCCGGTACATACATATACATTATCTAGGGCATTATATCAAGAGGGTCTACATTCTCATGACATCTATTGGCAGTGTTGACCTTGGATGGAACTGTCCAGCAGTTAAAATTTGTCCACTCTGGGCTACTTAAAATGGGGTCCATAGTCCAGCATCCATCTGCTGTTGTTGATCCCTTGATGAAATAAGTACAGAAATTGCAAGTGAGCAATTAGGAATTTTTATAGCAGTTTGGCATTGCCTGATATTCTAGTGTATGATTAGAGGACATATCTCACCAGAGTGTAACCAGCTTGATGTTTACTTTTGGTGTAAACTGATACCAATTTTGCAATGCAACAAGTTAGAGAAAACAACTGGTCTTCACCAAAAATAGCTTAAAACACTTATCCAGAGCATGTTCTCACTTCCTCCTTAAAGTTCTTTTATTTTACATGCTTCCCCAAGCTTTCTACCTTAATAGAATTGGTATTCTGCAGAGAAACTGGGCTAAGAAATTGATGCCTGTAAATGCAAATCTGTGTTACAAGATGATGTTATGAGGACATGCCCTAGATCAGGCATGTCTAACCCAGAGCCCACAGGTTGAATGTGGCCCAAGACAGCTAGAAACGTGGCCCCACAAAATCTTTTAACATCATGCTTTTTTTAGCATTTATTTTCTTCTTGAGGCCATGGATATTTCCATTTATGAAGTTCAAATCACGCCCTACACATGACAATGCTTTTTGACAGCATATACATTTGTGGCCAGCTGTTTTCAAGTATGAAACACATGAAGAGCAAATTTGAACAAACATTTCTGACAAGCACCTTGAGAATGCACTAAGAATTGCAACCACTTCCATTGAACCAGACGTTGATAGCTTTGTTTTACAAAAACAAGGTCAAATTTCCCACTCGTTTTATATTGTTCTCATTTTTCTATACTTCATAATAGAAATATAAAAAATAAAAGAAGTCTTCATATATATATAATATCAATATATATATTTACTATATTATGTAACTTATGTGCAGCCCAAGACAATTCCTCTTTACTCAGTGTGGTCCAGGGATGCCAAAAGGTTATACAATGTAGCTCAGTGAAGCCAAAAGCTTGGACACCACCACCTTCGATGATATTCATGATCAAAGATTTCTAACTCCAGTACAGTTCTTAGGCAACACAGCATGAATATATATAACATCTACGGATGTAAGCCTACTGTCCCCACATCTGACTTTATCCCAATTCTTCAAAATTTAAGCATGCTTGTTTTAATAAAGTTTTTATCGGTGTGTCATGTCTAGGTAAGAGCTTCTCTAACCCCCAAGCATATCCACCAGTACCCCCAAACTGTAAGCATACCACAGTTGTATTATTACTGCTTTAAACTAAAGCTAGTAATCTGACAGACTAACTGAAATGAATCTTCAAAGTGCTTTGGACTCTGCTGTTCAGATCAGATTCTAAGCAAGGATTATGCTTTGCCTCAAAGAAATCTTGGACATGAGCCTCACATCCAGAGTATACCATTCACACAAACACAGAGACACACACACACAGAGAGAGAGAGAGAGAGACACACACACACACACAGGCTACCATGTCTATACCAAAGCAACTGTCTTTTGTTTGAAAAGCAACCCACCAAGAATGCAGCAATCAGCAAACTTAGCTTTAGCCTAAGTACACAATAAAGATAATGAAAGTTTAAAAGTTCATTTAGATATTGTCCTTCTGGGTTAGACTGGATATTGAGGTTTTTACCTAACTTGATACAAACATACATATCTTTAACCCAGAGACTGTGTGGGAGGTGAAAGATTTTGGGGCTCAGCCAGGTCCTCATTTCCTAGTGTATGGTTACCAGCAATTTGGTCAATTTTTCTGAAGCTATTTCTTCATCTGTCAAGTGAGGATAACAGTACATGCCCTATAGCATCATGGAAAAATTAAATTATGATAAAGTGCTTAACAAACTGTCTCACATATAACACAAATATTCAATACAAAGTATCTCTATTCTTTATTCCATTTTTTTTCTTTAGAAAGTCTTTTCAGTCAAGAGACCTTACAAAAACTCATCTTAGATTCATCCTTTTAGATGGGTCTATGAAATATATGTTTCCCTCATGTTCAATATAGTATTGGAAGTCCTGGCTAGAGCAATCAGAAAAGAGAAGGTGATCAGGGTATCCAAATAGGAAAAGAAGTCAAGTTACCTCTCTATGCAGACGACATGATTGTGTACATTGAAAATCCAAGAGAATCTGTTAAAAGACTCCTTGCACTGATAAAGGACTTTGGCAAAGTCTCAGTGCATAAAATAAATGTGCAAAAGACAATTGCATCTCTTTACACCAATAATAAAAAAACAGAAACCCAAATAAAAAGCACAATCCCATTCACAATAGCCACAAAAAAAAGTGAAATACCTTGGAATCCTTGTAACAAGAGATGTGAAAGACCTTTACAATGAAAACTACAAAACACTGCTCAAAAAATCAAATATGACACAAACAAGTAGAAAAATTTCCCATGCTCATGGATTGAAAGAATCAACATTGTGAAGATATCCATCTTACATAAGGCAATCTACAGATTTAATGCAATACCCATCAAATTACCAGAAACATTCTTCTCAGAGCTAGAAAAAACAATACAGGAATTCATATGGAAACACAAATGAACATGGATGTAAGCCTACTGTCCCCACATCTGACTTTATCCCAATTCTTCAAAATTTAAGCATGCTTGTTTTAATACATGAAGAACAATACTCAGGAAAAAAAAAAGCAAGAGGTATCACAATACCAGACTTTAAACTTTACTATAAAGCTACAATAATCAAAACAGCTTGGTATTGGTACAAGAACAGGTATATAGACCAATGGAATAGAATTGAGATTCCAGAAGCAAAACCCCAATTTCTCAACTAACTCATCTTCAATGAAGCCTCCAACACCCACTACTTGGAGAGGGGAACCTATTCAGTAAATGATGCTGGGAAAACTAGCTGACCACATGCAGAAGATTCAAGCAAGACTCATATCTATCCCCATACACAAAAAATAACTATAAGTGGATCAGAGACCTAAATGTAAAACCTCAAACTATAAGAACTTTAGAAAATGCAGGACACACCCTTATGGAAGTTGGAACTGGCATCCAATTCCTGAGCAAAAACTGAAATGCATGGACCATAAGAGATAAGATAGACAAGTGGGACCTCATTAAACTGACAAGCTTCTACAAAGCCAAAGAAACCATCAAGAGAGCAGGGAGGCAGCCCACAGACAGGGAAAAAGTATTTGCCAACTCCATGTCTGACAAAGGCCTAACATCTAGGATCTACAAGGCGTTCAAATGTGCTGAAAAGAAAAAAACAAACAACCCCATTACAAAGTGGGCAAAAGATATGAATAGACACTTCTCAAAAGAAGACATACGAGCCACCAACAGATACAAGAAGAAATGTTCAACCTCACTAGTCATCAAGGAGATGCAAATTAAAACTAACTCCAGTCAGAATGGCCATTATCAATAACTCAAAAAATAACAGATGCTGGAGAGGATGTGGTGAAAAGGGTACACTTCTACACTGTTGGTGGCAGTGTAAACTAGTGTAGCCTCTGTGGAAATCAGTGTGGCAATTCCTAAAAGTTCTAAAAATCAACCTTCCATATGACCTGCAATCTCCCTACTGGGAATATGCCCTGAAGAACTCAAATCACTCTATAAAAAAGATACCTTCACATGTATGTTTATTGCAGCATTGTTCACAATAGCAAGAACATGGAACCAACCGTTCTGTCCATCAAAAGAGGACTGAATTTTAAAAATGCGGTACATGTACACAATGGAATATTGCACAGTCATAAAAAAGAACAAAATCATGAATTTCACAGCAACCTGGTTGGAATCAGAGTTTATAATACTGAGTGATCTCTCACAGAAAGAAAGATCTGAGCATCACATGTTCTCACTCATAAGTGGACCTTGAACAACTATCATAATAGTATAAGAAAGGGATTGACAATGACAGGAAACTATGGGGGGCAGGGAGGTGAGGTTAATGGTAGTCAATATCTGTCTGGGGATGGGGGGCACACCCCATCAGCATGGGTACCTGCAAAATACATATTTGTATGCCTAACACTTAACTGTACCCCACAATTTTAAAATAAGACATATGTTAAAAAAATAAAAAATATGCCAGGCTCAGTGGCTTAGCCTGTAATCCCATGCCTTTGGGAGGCTGAGATGAGTGGATTGCCTGAGCCCGTGGGTTCAAGACCCACCTGGGCAGCGAGATCTCATCTCTACAATAAATCAAAAAATCAGCCAGGCATGGTAGCACATGCCTGTAATTCCTGCTACTCAGAAGGCTGAGGCAGAAGAATCCCCAGAGTCCAGCAGGCGAGGCTGCAGTGGCCAGGAGTGGCTACTGCACTCCAGTCTGGGCAACTGAGTGAGACTCCAACTCAAAAAAAAAATAAAGTACTTTGTACCTTCTTAAAAAAAGAAATATGCCGGGCTCGGTGGCTCAGCCTATAATCCCACGCCTTTGGGAGGCTGAGGTGAGTGGATTGCCTGAGCCTGTGGGTTCGAGATCCGCCTTGGCAGTGAGACCTCATCTCTACAATAAATCAAATATCAGCCGGGCGTGGTAGTGCATGCCTGTAATTCCGGCTACTCGGAAGGCTGAGGCGGAAGGATCACCAGAGTCCAGCAGGTAGAGGCTGCAGTGGCCGGGAGCGGCCACTGCACTCCAGTCTGGGTGACAGAGTGAGACTCCAACTCAAAAAAAAAAAAAAAGAAATATATAAATTCTTCATTTGTAAACTTTAACCTTCTCCAATGGGCAGAGTCAGACCACAAGAAAGGCAAAGAGGAGGAGGAGAGAGAGGAAGGACCGTTCATCCTAAAATGATGGTAGAGAGTGGCTCTCTGAGCCTTTTTAGGATCTGATAATTTGCCCAAGAAACTCAGTTTGCCAATAGCTAAGAATTGGAAGGAATCTGGTCAGTTTAGAACACCCAATACCTCATCCTGTGTTGCGATCCCAGAAAGAAACAAGTATTTGAAAAGTTCTTCAGATATTACTGACACCCATTGTCACCCTTGGAAACAACTGACCTGGAAAAAAGATGGAAACATGAAAAATTATTGTCACTGACAGTGAAGATTATGCAATTAGGTACAAGAGTGTAACCAACACAAAAAGATACACCCAGAGAAGTTTAGGTTAATTAAATTTGTCTTAAAAAATTAATTCAGCAAGAAATGAGACCTCCAAATTTAGAATAATATCATTGGTTTATTTGTTTTGCCTTGATGTAAGTTTCAAAGATATTAAGAAGACATTAAAAGAGTATTGGCCTCAAGCACAATGTAAAGTACTTTTCCAGACACCTGGTAAAAAGAAGGCTCATTTCTACTTATAGCTCTTCATAAGGTAACCTTGAGTTTTAATGATTTCTTTGCTAACTATTGAGATAGATGATTATTCTTCCATGCAACTGTATGAAGGAATTATGGTCCTACAGAAAAATTACAAATTATCTTAAAAACCAAATTTGGAAAGTCCTCATTGGAATGCAAATAGGTGAACATAGGGAGCTAGTAGCTTATGCAAACAATCCAGATTCTAGGAAGTTCCATTCTGTGAGAGGAATGATTGCAATGGAGTACAAACTTCCCAAAACACTTTTTGGCTGAAGCCATATCTTTATGCTTCTTGTAGTACTTTTCAATAAGCAAGAAGTTATTATTGAAAGGACAAAGTGGTTTACTGGCTTTATATGAATCAACAGTGTGAGTTGTTTTTTAAATTAGTCTAAAACAATAGGTAAACAAACTCCTAAGTCCCTCATCTAGATTGTCTATGTTCTCAGTGATTATGTTTTGTATAATATCTGTGCAGTTTGTTCTATTGGTAATAAACTACACACACTTCATCAGACTTTACAGCACTCCTCCACCTATTTTAAGTATTAATATTATCAGTCTTATGATCAAAGAGTAAAGCCCTCAGAGCATTCCAATGGTACATGAAGACACGATATTAGCATCACAGTCAAGAGGAACACTGTGAGAGAGGAGAAACAGAAATATGAGACAATAGAAAACTCAGGAAAAGAGACAATTCAAAAGTTTGCCTCCTTTGAATAGCTATAATTTTAAAAACCAATATTAACAAGTGTTCATGAGAATGATGTGAAAACTGGGGGGGGAGTTCCTCAAAAACCTAGACATAGAATAACCATATAGCCAATCATTTCTCTTTCTAGATATATGCAATTGGATGAATTACATATGCTCTCAAACTCAAACGTTGAAGTCCTAACCTCTACCTAAGAATGACCTCCTATTTGGAGATAAGAGTTCTAAAGGCATAATAAAGTTAAAATGAGACTTTAGGGTGAATCCTAATCCAGTATAACTGGTGTTCTTATGAGAATAAGAGATTAGGACACAAAAAGAGATATGTGCATCCACAGAAGAAAGATGATGTGAGGACATAATGAGGAGACAACTCTCTGCAAGCCAAAGAGAGTGACCTCAGGAAAAGCCAACCCAATGGGTGCCTTGACTTTGAACTTCCAGCTTCCAGATCTCTGAGAAAATACATTTGTGGTGTTTAAGCAACCCAGTGTATGATATTTGTTATGACAACCTCGGCAAACTTATATAATATATACCCAAGATATATAAAAATGAATGTCTACACAAAAAGTTATATGTGAATATTCATAGCAAAATTATTCATTATAACTGAAAGATAGAAACAATCCAATTATCTAAACTGATAAAGGGATATACAAAATGTGGTATAGTCATAGAATTAAATATTAATTAGTTATAAAAATCAATAAAGTACTGATTCATGTACAATAAACGTTGAAAAAACTGTTAGGTGAAAGAACCCAGACACAAGATGAAAGACTACATAGTGTATTATTCCACTAATATGAAGTGTCCATAATAGGCAAATCCATAAAACCAGAAAGTATGCTAGTGATTGATTGCCAGGGACCAGGAAACAGAAAAACAGAGAGTGACTGCTAAGGGGTATCAAGGTTTATTTTGATCGTGATAAAAATTTTCTAGAATTAGATAGTGGGCATAGTTGCAAAATTTTGTGATATATTGAAAAAACACTGAAATACCATGTACACTTAAAAAGGTAAATTTTATAAATTATAATATTTTAAAATTACAATATTAATAATATAACATAAATAAAACAATATAAATAAAAAATTATAATATTAATATAACATAAATAAAATCTACCAAAAAATCTCAATAAAATCTACAAAATAAAAACAAGAAAAAAAGGAAAGCAATCCTGGCTTCATAAAATTCTGTCCATAAAGAGGATAATTGCTTCAAAAGAAAAAGCTGCCACAAGATGGTGACGGCATAGGTGGACTCATGAGACTCCCCAAACGTGAGTTCTCAAAAAGACTCTTACTTTTCTTCCTGCAGCCCCCTGCCCACCACCAGCCACACTGGTATGAGGTCCAGGACCTCCAGTCCCATGCAGGGCCAGATATCACAGCCCCTGGCGGCAGCTGCTCCACAATATGTAACTCCCACCTGCTCAGGAGTCCCGGGTCTCAGCTCTCTCCCTGGCTACATCATTTCACCTGGCACCCAGCACCAAACTGCTGGTCACTCAGGGAGGCTCTGGGTGCCCACTCCTCAGAGATACCCATCCCATTACTGGTTGAAGTGCCCTGTGAGGGACCCAGGGCAACCACCTACCCTTTGGAGCTTTGGCACTCTGGAGCCCTGGACCCACCCTGGCTGAGGAACTCAGCATGCAACCCCAAGCTTGTGTGAGGGAGCAGAACCCCAAGCGTGTGTAGGGTGCTGATCAGAGGCTTCCAGTTCCAGAGGAGGGACCGCCCAACCCTCTCCTCCACCTCAGCCTGCTGGTGACAACCCAGATCCAGCACCCAGCTGTGCAGCTGATCCTGCCCAGAGACCCAGATGAACATCCCTAAAAGTGAAAGGGCAGCTACCAACTCTGCCATTCTACAGACAGATTTGAATCACCCCGCCCACCTATCAGAGCCTCCACCTCGGTTCCCATGGTGACATTAAACAGGAGACAAAGCCCCTCCCCTACGCTGAACAGACTGAGACAACTAAGATCACAGGCCTCCCAGGCAGCAGGCTAGCTGCCTGCAACGAAAACACAGGGGAGAGACTGGAGATCAGAGCTCAAGTGACTTTAGCCACTAAGGAAAGATTACAGAACTAGTCTGATCTCTTACTTTGACCTTTGGTTTGATCATTCTGACAGTATGTTTTGCTCACTATTGTTTGCTTTCTAACTTACACTATCTCTTTCATGATCTTATTAGTCTGTCTCTGTGTAGCTACAAGTAATCGTTAGGGAATTATCCTTCTGTGTTTTTTTGGTTTTTTGTTTTTCACTTCTCTCCGGCCATGTGTCTCTTTTTCACCTGTTAGTTGGTATGTATGTCTGTTTTCTCTCTCACCCTTCTCTCTTTCTAACTTCCTGTTGACCCCCCATTTCTCCATTATTTTCCTCTTTGTACCTCCTTTTGCTCCAGGGACAAGAGGAAAATCTACACAAATAAAGAAAAACCAAAAGAAGAATATGGGTCTCTCCCAGACTCCTGGGAGGGCAGACACTGAGAAAACTGAGTTCGGAATGCAAACAATGAAGAGCCCCCAGAATGACTGGTCTCAATCTACAAACTTAGATATCAAGATATTAATGGAGAGATTAAAAAGAATTGAGGAGACTCAAGAAGAAACTGGAAAGGAGCTGATATCTGAGATAACAGTAATAAAGAATACTGTGAATGAAATAAATAACAAACTGAGAAGCATGGAAAGCAGAATTACCCAAGCAGAAGAAAGAATCTCAGAGCTTGAGAACCAAAATATAGAACTAACCCAAATTTTCAAAAACACAGAAAACAAGCTCAAAAAGACAGAAAAAAACCTGCAAGAGATGAGCAATTACTTCAAGAGACCGAACCTAAGAGCAATTGACCTTCCTGAGGCAGAAAGAGAGACAGAGACCACACTGCAACAAAACTTACATGAGATCATTCAAGAAAACTTCCCTAATCTAACCAATGATGCAAAAATTCAAACACAAGAGATTCAGAGAACCCCTGCAAGACAACAAATGAGATTACCAACTCCTAGACATATAATAATTCACCTAAGCAAAGTAGGAATAAAGAAAAAATCCTAAAGGCAGCAAGAGAAAAAGGCCAGATCAGCTACCAATTAGAATAGCAGTAGATTTATCTACAGAAACCCGGCAGGCTAGGAGAGCTTGGAGTCCTATCTTCAAAGTCCTAAAAGATAAACAATTTCAACCAAGAATAACCTACCCAGCTAGAATAAGCTTCATCAGTGAGGGAGAATTAAAATATTTCCCAGATATCCAATCCCTAAGAACATACACTGCCACCAAACCACCTCTACATGAAACACTTAAGGAAGTACTAAACACAGAAGGAAAGGGGGAAAAACAACAACGTTCTTCACAAGAGTACACGAAAAAGAATAAAATACACATGAATCAACCCCAAACCAAAAGAAAGACAGTAAACCAAGTGGAAGAACAACTCTATAAGAACTCTATGATAGGGACGAACTCTCACATTTCAATAATTTGCCTGAACGTCAATGGACTAAATGCATCACTGAAAAGACATTGAATGCCAAAATGGATGAAATATCATCAGGCAACAATATACTGCCTTCAAAAGACTCATCTCACTAGAAAGGACATGCACAGACTCAACGTAAGAGAATGGGAAGCAAATTTTCAGGCGAATGGAGCAAAAAAGAAAGGAGGAGTCATGATCCTAATTTCAGACAAAATACCATTTAAGTTATGAAAAATTTAAAAAATACAGAGAGCCACTACATAATGATAAAAGGTTCAGTCCATCAACAAGAAATATCTATCCTAAACATATATGCACATAACATAGGTGTACCAACTTTTATAAAGCAACTTTTAGGAAAACTGAATAAAGATATTGACTCACACTATCATAACTGGGGACTTTAATACCCCACTCCCAACCCTAGACAGATCATCAGGACAAAAACTCAGCAATGAGATCTGGAACCTCAAGGTGACCCTTGACCAAATGGACTTAATTGATACCGACAGAACACTCCATCCAAAGACCACAGAATACACATTCTACTCATTACATGGAACGTATTCTAATATTGACCATATAATTGGTCATAAATCAAGCATAACCAAATTTAAAAGGACCGAAATTTGACCATGCACCTATTCAGACCACAGTGGAATGAAAATAAACATTAACACCCACAAGTTTCCCCAAAACCCACAAAGACATGGACACTAAACAGTATGATGCTAAACATATCCTGGGTCAATGATGAAATGAAAAGAGAGATCAAAAGATACCTAGAAACAAATGAAAATGAATAAATGTCTTACCAGAATCTCTAGGATGCTACGAAAGCTGTAGTAAGTGGGGAATTTATATCCCTAAAAATGCACATGAAGAAAATGGAAGGAGCTCAAATTAACAGCCTAACAAGCCATCTAAGGAAGCTGGAAAAGCAAGACCACAAAAGCCCTAATTTCAGCATAAGAATTCAGATCACCAAAATAAAAGCCCTAATCCAGGACATAGAAGACAAAAAGAAAATACAAAAAAATCAATGAAACAAAAAGCTGGTTCTTTGAAAGGATAAACAAGATCGATGGTCCCCTTGCTAGACTGCACAAGAAAAACAAAGAAAAAACCCAAAGTAGCACAATCAGAAACACAAAAGATGAAGTCACATCTGACCCTGAAGAAATACAAAAGATCATTAGAGACTACTATGTACACTTGTATGGAAACAAATCTAAAAACCTCAAGGAAATGGAGGACTTTCAGTCATCACACAACCTGCCTTGGTTTAAACAAGAGGAAATTGAGAACCTAAATAGACCAATAACAATCAAGGAAATTGACTATGTAATAAGAAAACTACCTCCAAAAAAAAGCCCTGGACCAGATGGCTTTCCAGCAAAATTCTATAAGACATTTAAGGAGGAGTTGATTCCAATCCTACTGCAGGTATTTCAGACTATTGAGAAAGATGGAACCCTTCCCAAATCATTTTATGAAGCTAACATCACATTGATACCCAAGCCAGGTAAAGATCCAACAAAGAAAGAACTACAGGCCAATATCTTTGATGAACATAGATACTAAAATTCTCAACAAGATCCTAGCAAACCAAATTCAACAACACATCTCAAAAATCATCAATCATGACCAAGCAGGCTTCATCCCTGGGATGCAAGCCTGGTTCAACAATCGTAAAACCATAAATGTAATTAAATACATCAACAGATGTCAAACAAAAACCACATGATTATGTCATTAGATGCAGAAAAATCTTTTGATAAAACCCAGCACACCTTCTTGATAAAAACCCTCAAACATCTAGACATACGGGGAACATACCTCAAAATAGTAAAAACCATCTATGAGAAACCCACAGCCAGCATACTCCTAAATGGACAAAAATTGAAACCACTTCCCCTGAAAACTGGAACAAGACAAGGATGCCCACTCTCACCTGTCCTGTTCAGTATA
>NW_007232006.1:0-33955 GCF_000164805.1 Carlito syrichta
TGCACTCCAGTCTGGGCAACAGAGTGAGACTCCAACTCAAAAAAAAAAAAAAGAAATGTGCTAGAACAACTGGACATTCATAAGCCAAAAAACTGGATCTGGATACAGACTTTAAACTCCTCACAAAAAGTAAACCCAGAATGGATCAAAGATCTAAATATAAAAGGCAAAATTATAAAACCATAGACAATAACATAGGAAAAAAAGTAGATGAACATGGGTTTGAAGATGACTTTTTAGATACAACACCAAAGGCACAATCAATGACAAAAATAATTAAAAAGTTGAACTTCATTAAAATTTAAAACTCCTGCACTGCAAAAGATACTGTCAAGAGAATGAGAAGACAAGTCACAGACTGGAAGAAAGCATTTGCAAATGACATTATCTGATAAAGGTGGTTGTTTACTCAACAAGAAAATAAGCAATCCAATAATAATGGGCAAAAGACCTGAACAAACACCTCACAGTTTGGCAACTTCTTACAAAATGAAAATATACTCTCATCATAAGACCTAGGAATTGTACTCTTTAGAATTTACTCAAATGAGCTGAGAATGTATGTCCTCACAAAAACCTACACACAGATGTTTATAGCAGCTCTATTCATAACTGCTAAGAGTTGGAAGCAACCAAGATATCCTTTCATAGGTGAATAGAAAAACTGGGATGCATCCAGAAAACAAAATATTATTCAGTGCTAAAAAGAAGTGAGTTATAAGCCATGAAAAGACATGGAGGAAATTTATGTGCATATTACTAAGTGAAAGAAGCATATGTGAAAAGGCTATATACTGTATGATCCCAACTCTATGACATTCTGGAAACAACAAAGCAATGAAGGCAGTAAAAAGATCAGTAACTGCTAAGTGTTGGGAAAGCAGGAAAGATGAATATGTAGAGTCTCAAAATCAAGTAAAATATAGAGACAAATCCCCAAGCAAAATGTTCCATTTGGGAATATATAAATACAAAATTGCAATTTGGGGCATACACACAGACCAGGGTGGTCTCCAGTATGTCCAAAGAACAAAGAAGAGATTAGAGATTGATTAGGAAAGAGAAATGTTGTATAAGTTGTTTTCACAAAAAGTTCATTGGTGGTGCTAGAGACTTTTGTTTAGGAGCTGGCAAGTTCTGATTGGTGAGTGTCAGCAATGGGCAAAACCAGTCTTAGAGTCAAGGCCGGTCGTTTAAGCAGTTACTAGGTAAAACTGGCTTTAAGGTGACAGCAGGTCACTATGGCAGCTGGACTTGCGAGAGAATCCCTAGAGCAGGTGATCTGTGCCCTGAGTGCTTCCCCCTCCCACCTCCAATTTAGTTGGGTATGACAAGAACTCCCATTTGTATAATCAATTTCCACAAGAACACAAAGGATTTCTAGGGCAGCAAAACTATTCTGTACGATCTTACAATGGTTACGTGTTATATTTGTCAAAACCACAGAATGTATAAAACCAAGAGTGAGCCCTAATGCAAACTATGGACTATGAGTGAAAAGGACATGTCAGTGTAGGATCATTGACTATAGTAAATGCGCCACTCTGTTGATAGTGGGGCAGGTTGTGCAGGTGTGGGGAGGGAAGACAGGTTATATGAGAACTCTCCGTATTTTCTGCTCAATTTTGCTGTAAACCTAAAACAACTCTTTTTAAAAAAAGAAATTAATATTAATAAACAAACAACATGGATGAATCTCACATGCTTTATTTTTTTTCCCCAGTAAGGAAATTATCTTAAGAGCTATGGCAATATGAACACCTGCATTATGCTTCGTGAAAAAAGTCAGACTTAAAAGGTTACATACTAAATGATTCAATTCTGGAAAAAGCACAACTATAGGTTACGAAAACATTTTGGAAAAAGCAGAACTATAGAGTAAGAAAACAGATCAGAGGTTGCCAGGGGCTGTGGCTGGGGGAAGAACCGATCACAAAGGCATGAGGGAATTATTGGAAATCTTCCATTATATAATGGTTCTATTGATGGTTGCATAACTGATGCACTTGTCAAAACTCATGAAACTGAACTCTTAAAAAATTAAATTTTACTGTATAAAAATTAAAGCTCAATAAACCTGGCAGGAGAGGGACAACGATGGCTGTCTTTAATCTCTCCAAGGATATGCTTTTTGGTACATTATGATGATGTTTGGAATTCTTCACTGTACATGAAAGTTAAACATTTATTTTAGAATTACAAATACAATGAATAATATTCTTTCTACTTTATAAATAAAAATTTCCCACATTTAATCCTAGGCCCCACCCCTAACCAACCGAATCACAACCTCCCCATTTGGGACTTTCCAGGTGATTCTAAAACAGTTTACAAACTACTAGCCACAATCTCTGACCAATTAAATAAGATCCACTGGTGTGGGATCCAGCCACCAGTATTTTTTAAACTCCCCAGATGATTCTAATGTGCAGTCAAGGTTGCCTGTGATTCAACAAGTCTTGGGTGGGCACCAAACATCAGATTTTTAACAAGCATTCCAGTTATTCTTAATGTAAGTAGCCTAAGAATCTCTACTCTAAAAAATAAATAAATAAAGCATTCCCTCACAGATACTGGCTACTACCCATCACAATGAGATGTAATTTTTCTTGCTGGTAAACTGCAGTTAGACTCCCTAGAATTAGACACAACCCGGACATTTTGAAATCTGCAGTTATGCAACTCACAGGAATACAAAATAAAAAGACTAAATCTTCAGTCTGATTAATTTTCCAGGAAGTGTATCTTTTAAAAGAGGAGTTAGAAGATATATTTATAAAAATTGGACTGCACAGCAAATGTTTAAATAAATAAACATGAGGTACACTTAGCATGAATCAGGTGTTCACAGTCGTATTTTTACTAATGTTTTTCTACAAAATACGCATTATAACTACACACAACACCATGACTGTCACATGTTTAGCTCCTACAACTTGATTTTCTTAAAAAAAATTTGTTATGAGGGCAAAAAACATGAGTTAAGCCAACTGTCAAAGTTTTCTATGCATAACTCATCCTGGCAATAATACTCTTTACGAAACTTTAAAACTAAGACTTTTATTTGAAACTTGTAAATTTAACATGGTAATATTGTAAAACTCCAGTTTTAAATATCTTTCCCCTTCTTCCCTATTTCTCTGACTCTTCACTTACAATATTTAAAGGCAAACTACATATAAGAAAATACCTTTACGTCTGTATCATTTGACAGTTTACAAAGCACTTTCAGATACATTCTTTCAGCCCCACTAACAGGCATCATTATCAGTTTACAGAAGAGAAAATTGTGACTAAAGAGGTTAAATGATTTGTCCCAAAACTAAGAAGTGGCAAAGCCATGACAAACCTGTAACTCTCCTGTCCCTGATGCTATCTTGTCAGATCAATTCTTAAGACTAGTCATTGACCCCTCCCTGACCCCATCTTAAGACCTACTGGTTCCTGGAACAGTAGTTGCAAAGTCGGTCTTTTTTTAAATTTTTTTCCTTGAGTTGGAGTCTCATTCTGTCACCCAGTGGTATGCTCACAGCCATGCCAGCATCGACCTGTTGGGCTCAGGTGATCCTTCCGCCTCAGTCTTCCAAGTAGCCATAACTACAGGTGCGTGCTACCATACCCGGCTCATTTTTTGATTTATTGTAGGGATGAAGTCTTGCCAAGTTGCCCAGGCTGTTCTCGAACCTGTGGGCTCAGGCAATCCTCTTACCTCAGCCTTCCAAAGTGCTGGGATGACAGGTTTGAGCCACCGTGCCTGGCCAAAAGTCAGTCTTCTTAACACAACCCCTCACTAACCAAAGGTACAATTTTCTCTTCTTGGAATCCTGTTTCATGTCATAAAATAGTAAATGAATGGGTGAAAAAACACACTTTCTTGTTTTCCTGATATTTTACCATATATAACACAAGGGAAAGGGAAACCACTGCTCCAAGGACTATAGAGTTTCCTATAAAACTGAGGTTCCTTTTTTTTTATTGAGTCAGAGTCTCACTCTGTTGCCTAGGCTGGAGTGCAATGTGGCACACTCACAGCCACCACAGACTCAACCTCCTGGACTCAGGTGATCTTTCTGCCTCAGCCTTCCAAGTAGCTGGAAACACAGGCATGAGCCACCACACCTGGCTAATCTTTTTGATTTATTGTAGAGAGGAGGTCTCACCAAGTTGCCCAGGCTGGTCTCAAACCCCTGGACTCAGGCAATCCTCTGATTGCCTCCCAAAGTACTCTGCCTCCCAAAGTACTGGGATTACAGGCTGAGCCACTGCGCCCGGTAACCACATCTGGCCTGAGGTTACTCTTTTAAAAAGTCTGTTGTGCAAATAATTTGAAAAGGTGTGAGAAAAACAAATACTGGCAGAGATGGAGACTCAGGCAAAATCTTTATTGCTGAACTTCTGTATCCGACAGTTCAACCAGAAGTACTTCACAGTGAATCAATAAATGGTTTCCTACTTTTCTCACATCACACATCTGAATAGAACTAGCTGCCTGGTTTGGAAAATACTTTGATGTTTGTGTACTAGTGCTTACAGCTTTCACAGTCTTTATATTTGCTAGCCAGTTGTCTTATTGGAGAGATCAAACCATCTTTTGCTCCTATTAAGAATGTCTTCCTGTAATGTCTCACTAGCCTACTTAATTTTATAGGGAGAAAATGTCTTACTGAGATCAGTGCTTTACTCAAATATATAAGGATTCCTTGTCTGATGTTTACTCACACAAGCAAGTATTGTTCCTAACTAGAGAATTAACCAAACTGCATTTTCTCACCACTTGACTATAGCAGTCTGATGTTTTTCATTTCCCTCAGTGTTTCTCAGAGTCCTTCAAGACAAGAATTATAAAGACTAACTCATCCATTTACTTTTATTCCCAAATGCTGTTGACTTGCCATATTATGCACCATTTCCAAACTGTTATCTCTCTTTCTTAATTTTATGACAATTTGTCATTTTCCAACCCATTTCCTCTCACCAGACAAGAAAAATGAGAAATAAATATATTAAAAAGTTTCAAAATCTGAGCAAAACTTACAAAGTATCCTAAGTTAAATGAATTATTAAAAGAATAACTTCGGGCAGAGCACAATGACTCTGGGTCATCTTTTACAGAGCTATGAAACTCAGCAGAGATCAGTCTATCATAACAGTGGGAGACTTATTTAAAGGAAAAGTCATAGGATTAATCAAATCCTTGGTGTTGGAAGTAGTTTATATAGGAATTTCTTTTTTTCTTGCAAAGGCTGGAGTGCAGTGACACAATCACAGCTCACTGTAACTTCAAATTCCTACGATCAAGTGATCCTCCCTTCTTGAGTAGCTAGAACTAGAATTACAGTTGTTTGCTACCATGCACCTAGCTAATTTTTTGTTTTCTGTGGAGACCAGGTCTGGCTATGTTGTCCAGGTTAGCCTCAAACTCCTAGCCTCAAGCAGCGACTCCTTTAAATTCAATAATGAAGAACATTAGGGTTTCACTGATTTTTCACAGGATTAGGATTTTTTTATTATGAAAGGTTCATATCATGGTTTTCAATAAAAATCTATTTTCTGGCCGGGCTCATGGCTCAGCCTGTAATCCCAGCACTTTCGGAAGCTGAGGCGAGTTGAATGCCTGAGCCTGAGGGTTCGAGACCCGCCTGGGCAACTTGGCGAGACCTTGTCTCTACAATAAAATAAAAAATAACCAGGCGTGGTAATGTGCGCCTGTAGTTCCAGTTTCTTGGAAGGCTGAGGTGGAAGGATCGCCGGAGTCCAGCAGGTCGAGGCTGCAGTGGCCGGGAGCGGCCACTGCACTCCAGTCTGGGCGACAAAGTGAGACTCTAACAAAAAAAAACCAAAAACGTATTTTCTTTAAAAAGTAAGCCATAATTTTCCTGAAGAAAATATAAAGGACAATTTCCCAAAGTTGTGAGTAAAGATAAAAGGTATCTTTCATACTATAAGTCTACACAGACACACACAAAGTAAAGAAATTTGGTCATAGAAGAGTGGTGGGAGAAATTCTCTCTAGAACCCATAATTTCAAGTTCTAAGACTTGCAGATTCTGTCAAAAGTGATTTTCTAAATATCAGTAAGTACTAGTTAAACAATTTCATGTCATGCAAGACCATTCGATATAAGTTCAATAAGTAAAACTATATTCAGAAGCTTCAAATTTGTCTTCAAAGTTTTTTATCTTTTTAGTTTGTTTCAGTAGATTAATTCTTAAACTCGTAAAGAAATAACTGTCAACTGCATCAAAAAATTCAAATTATACATTTTTAATGAAAACACACTTGACTAGATTTTTTTTTCCTGAGTCAGAGTCACACTTTGTCACCCAGGCTGGCGTGCCGTGACATGCTGTTCATGGCCACTGCAGCCTCAACCTGCTGGGTTCAGGTGATCCTTCTGCCTCAGTCTTCCAAGTAGCTGGAACTATAAGCATGCACACCATGCCAGCTAATTTTTTTATTTATCATAGAGATGAGGTCTCACCATGTTGCCCAGGCTGGTCTTGAACCCATGGGCTCAAGAAATCCTCTTGCCTCAGCCTCCCAAAGTGTGGTAATTAGAGGCGTGAGCCACCGGCGCCCCGCACTTGACTAGATTTATTTACACCTTTGGTATTTTCAAGTTTCATTTTTAGGAAACTTTACACATGGTCAAGCATGACAAAATATTTAATTCCACTAGCAATTAGAGAAAAGCAAAACAAAACAATACCATTTTTCACCCATTAGATAAGAGAAATTCAAGATTTATCATATTCAGTGTTGGCAACACTCAACCTAAAGGTAGGAGCATAAATTAAAATAGTCTTCTAGGAAGGCAAATTTAGCAGAATCTACCAACAATTCTAGGAATGTAATAGACAAGCATGCACTTGAAAAACAAAGAGCTGGCTGGGAATAGTGGTTCATGCCTATAATTCCAGCACTTTGGGAGGTGGAGGTGAGAGGAGTGCCTGAGCCCAGGGGTTCAAGACCAGCCTAGTAGCAAGACCTCTTCTTTACAATAAATCAAAAGATTAGCCAGGAGTGATGGCATGTACCTGTGGTTCCAGCTACCTAGGAAGGTTGAGGCGGAAGAATCACCAGTACCCAGCTGGTAGCAGCTGTGGTGGCTGTGAGTATGCCACTGGACTCCAGTTTGGGAGACAGAGTAAGACTCTGGCTCAAAAAACAAAACCAAACAAAACAAAACAAAAAGCTAGAAACAAAATATTTTACTAAATGTCCCTTCTATACTATATGTGGATGTGCTAGGCATAGTAGATCCATCCTATTAAAATACTACGCAGTTGTTACAAAAGAACAAAGTCTACTCATACACTATAACAAGATGCTTACAATAAAAGAAAGTTATAGGGCCTGGTACAGTGGCTCACACCTGTAATCCCAGCACTTTGGGAGCCCGAGGCAGGAGGATCACTTGAGTCCAAGAGTTTGAAACCAGCCTGGATTACAATGTGAAACCCCATCTCTACAAAAAAATAAAAATTTTAAAAAGGTTAAAAAGTTATGGAACAACATGTACAGTATTGGCGTGCATTTGTTTTCTGGGCTACCATAACTAATTACCACAAATTTAGTATCCTAAAACAATAGAAATGTATTATTTCACAGTTCTGGAGATCAGACATTCAAAGTAAAGGTTTCAGCAGGCCCCTACTCCCTCCACAAACTCTAAAAGGAGAATCCTTCCTTGCCTGTTTCCATTTTTGGTAGCTTCAAGTGTTCTTTGGTTTGTAACTTACAAAACTTCAGTCTCTGCATTCGTCTTCATACACTGCCTTCTCCCCTGTTTCTGTGTCTTCACATGGCCTGCTTCTCTACACCTTCTCTCTGCCTCAAAGGAGATGTGTCATTGGATTTAGGGCTCACTCTAAACCAAGATAATCTCATATTGAGAGCCTAAATTAAATCTGCAAAGACTCTTGTCCAAAAGTCATATTCACAGATTCCAGTGGTTGAGACTTGGACATATTTTTGAGGATATTCAACCCGCTACAAAGCCTTGTTACATTTTGTTTATAATCATATACATGTATGAGTATATATTTGCAAGTAGCTAGCAAAAAGCATAGAGAAGGACATAGAAAAAAACATTAACAATGGTTACCTCCTAGAAAGGAAGGAAAATAATAAAGTGAAGGAGAATTCTCACATTCTATTTCATATCTCTGAAAAAATTTTAAATAATGACCATTTGCTTTCTCATTGTACTAAGCAAGAATTTCACCCTCATTTAATCTCTCTTCACTCCTCCCCCATTTTCACTCAGCTTCCCACTTCACTAAAAAAACTGAAAGCAAGAGAAAGTTTTCCATAAACGAAACCCCCACATCTACCTACCCTCCAGCACCCACCCCCACACTCTCCTACCCCTCCAGTTACCACAGCAAAGATGTTGCTTCCACAATTCCTCAATAATTTTCCTATGCCAATTTTTCACTCTCTACTAATTTACATCAGCATAGAAACATATTTTCAATTTCATCTCAAAACATTCTCTTGAGCCCATTTTCTACTCCAGATACCATCATACTTCCTTGACACTGTTCACAGCAAAATGTCTTGAAAGAACTGAATGCAAGTACTCTTTACAATATCTCTCATCATTCTATTTTAAACCCACTCCTTTAAAGCTTTTTCCTCATCATGCCACCAAAACAACTAGTCAAGATCACCAACAACTCCTCCACTGTCAAACCCAATGGTTAATCCACAGACCTTACCATAACCTAACCTGTCAGCAGCACAATCAAAATTGAAAACATTTAGCTGGGCACCTGGCATGCACCTGTATGTAGTCTTGCTACTTGGGAGGCTGAGAAAGGAGAATTACCTGAGACCAGGATTTTGAGGCCAGCCATCTCTTGAAAAAAAAAAAAAGTGTTAGCTTTGTAGACATGTGACTCTCCTGGCTGTCCTTTGCTAGATCCTTCTCTCCTCTCCAACTACTTAAGGTTGGAGACATACCTCTGCCAAAAACACGCCATCGTGTTCTTTCTCTTTTTATCTTTAGTCCCTGAAGTCATCTCATCGTATAGCTTTAAAGATCACATAAGCTGATTCTCAATTTGATACCTCTAGCCCAGAAATCTTTCCCAAACTCCAAATTTGTATTATACAACCCCCTGCTACTCGAGAGGCAGGAAGATTGCCTCAGTCCAGGAGTTAGAGACTACAGCAAGCTATGATTGTGCCATTGTATTCCAACTTGGGAGCTAGAGCACGACTCTGTCCCTTCAAAAAAATAAATAAATAAAGGCCAGGCTCGGTGGCTCAGCCTGTAATCCCAGCACTTTGGGAGGCCTAGGCAAATGGATTGCCTGAGACCGCGGATTCGAGACCATCCCAGGCACCTTGGCGAGACCTCGTTTCTACAATAAATCAAAAATTAGCTGGGCATGGTAGCACGCATGTGTAGTTCCAGCCACTTGGAAGGCTGAGACAGAAGGGTAGGCTGAGGCAGAAGGATAGTGGGTTGACGCTGGGGTGGCCATGACCATGCCACTGCACTCCAGCCTGGGCGACAGAGGGAGACTCCAATTCAAAAACGAAAAAACATGAAAAGAAAATTTTAAAAAATAAGATATATGAAATGACCACTTCTACAACCCAGTGTTTTCCAAATATATAACTTCTCAGAAGAACCCAGAATAAATTAACAGCAAGGAAGTATCATGCATTCTAGGAAATATAAAAGGACCTCCCAAGTAGCCATGCCAGGTCTCTATATTTTAAAATCTTATTAAAAAGGAACTTCTACTTCAATAAAAAATATCCATCCCCAATACCTCATAAGAAGAAATTGGCTCTACAGATTGAGCAGCACTTACTCCACCTTTTCAAATAAGTCCTAGAAGTCACTGTATCATATAATCAAACGCAGCTCAGTAAAGTAAAAAGAGCAGCAAAGACCTGAACTTGCTTCCTACCTCCGCCCACCACTCAACACCTCTTATGTTCTCTAGACGTAAATATCCATTTTCTCAACTGAAAAGATAAAGGTAATATCTATCTTATAGGATTATTCCCTAAGGGTTGAAATAGATCATCGAAGGAATCTTTCAGTATTCTTGGAATATGGTGATCATTCAGTAAAATATTGCTTTTGGCCAGGCTCAGTGGCTCAGCCTGTAATCCCAGCACTTTTGGAGGCCGAGGCAAGTGAATTGCCTGAGCCCACGGGTTCAAGACCGGCCCAGGCAACTTGGCGAGACCTCGTCTCTACAATAAATCAAAAATTAGCCGGGTGTGGTAGTATGTGCCTATAATTCCGGCTACTTGGAAGGATCGCTGGAGCCCAGCAGGTCGATGCTGGGATGGCCGTGGTTGTGCCACTGCACTCCAGCCTAGGCAACACAGTGAGACTCCAACTCAAAAAAGAGAATTGTTTCACAAATCCTTATTTCTGGTCACTGAAACGTCAAATGAAATTGTTAATTAACAATCATAAAATTATGAAGAGCTATTTGTTTACCTACCCCCAGTTCTTTTTTTTTTTTTTTTTTTTTTTTGAGTGAGCTAGACCCTCTCTATTTTTTTTTTTTTTTTAATTTTTAATCTAAAGATGTGGGGTAGAATTCAGGGTTAGGTATACAAATGGTCATTGTACAAGTAAAGTTTGGACCTCACTTTGGTCCCCATGTCACCTGGTTTGAGATCAGGCACCCCCAGCTTTAATGTACAAGTTAAATCAGATTTTAACCACTAAGTCAAACTTAATCTTAGTTATTCTTTTACATTTATTTTTTAAAATAAAAATCATTATTGTAAACTTACTTCCAACAAATACTGGTCAATATTTAAATTTAGTTACTAAATTATAAATATAGTTAGAGAGAGATATATCCACAAATATAACTTATAAACTCACTTGTAATTGAATTTAAAATTTACATCAATTATCCAGGTTTATTCACATATTTTAAGCTAGGAAACTGTTTTGACAAAATGCCAACACATAAAATTAAACGCTGAAGTGACATCATGAAAGATAGCCAAGTGAGAAGTTCCAAGAAAAAGTCCTCCCATTGTCATGGGCCTGTAGTTCCAGCTACTTAAAGGCTGAAGCAGAAGGATCGCCTGAGCCCAGCAGGTTTAGGCTGCAGTACTTGTGAGCATGCCACTCTGCACTCCAGCCTGAATGACAGTGGCCTAGGTGACGGTGTGATACTGTGACTCAAAGAAAAAAAATCCTCCCACTGAAATAGTTATGAAGCTGGCAAGAACTATGAGAATCAACGATTCCAAAACTCTATAGTCTACTCAAACACTTGCAGTGTCTATGAGAGGGGTGGATGAAGAAAGACACTAACTTTGGGGCATTTCTACATTTTATGTAACAGCTACCATCCCCCATCCACCAGTTAGGAGGCAGGAACGCATGAAGGACAGCAGCACACTTTCCTGGTGCAGCTTACTGGTGTCAGGATGGGCAATAAGGATCCTGTCCAAAATTTGGGGTTGTGTGTTTTGATCTGTCTGGTGGATCACTGAGGGACCTGCACAAAGGTTGACCATTTTTTCAACCCCACTAAAGTGGCTTCCTGGGCAGCATCTGCCAAAGCTACTGCTTTTGAGAGAATCATTTTACAAATTCCTCCATTATAGTCAGTGAAACTTCAAGTGATGTCTGTTAAGCAACATCATTTCAGATTTAAGACACAGAACACTTTTTTTTTACCTTTTTCTTTATAGGATTCAGACACTCAAGTAAAACAGAACAATGACTTCAGTGACCACACACAAACAGCAAAGCAGCAGGAGTTCTTTCTCACTGGTAATAACTTTCTATGCACATGGCTTAAACCCAACAATTAAAAGACACAGATTGGCATAACTGACTGTTTTAAAAGATGCTACTCACAAGAGATTCACTACAGACTCAAAAACAAATAATCTGAAAATAAAAGGATGGAAAAAGATCTATCGTGCAAATAGTAACCAAAGGAGAACTGAGATAGCAAAATTAATACCAGACAAATTAGATTAAGTAAAAAAATTCTTACAAGACAAAGAACAGTGTACATTGATCAAACAATTAATTCATCAAGAAGGTATAACAATTACATGAAATTACACATAAGCCAACAGAACCCCAAAATTATATGTACAAACACAGACAACCGAAAGGAGAAATAAACAGTTCAACAATAACATCTGGAGACTTCAAAACCTCACTTTCAAAATGACTAAAACATCAGGGCCCGGTGGCTCACGCCTGTCATTCCAGCAATTTGGGAGGCTGAGGCGAGAGGATTGCCTGAGACCAGGAGTTCAAGACAGCCTGGGCACCTTGGCGAGACCTCATCTCTACAAAAAAATTAGCCGGACATGGTGGCATGCCTGTAGTTCTAGCTACTTGGAAGGTTGAGGCGGAAGGATCGCCTGAGCCCGGCAGGACGAAGCTGCTGTGACCATGAGCATACTACTGTACTCCAGCCTGGGTGACAGAGTGAGACTCCGATTCAAAAAAAAAGGCTAAAAAGCTTGGGTGCTGTAATCCCAGCACTCTGGGCAACTTGACAAGACCTTATCTTTACTATAGATCAAAAAATCAGCCAGGTGTGGTGGTACACACCTGTAGTTCCAGCGACTCAGAGTCTGAGGTGGAAGGTTCAAATGAGCCCAGCAGGTTGAAGCTGCAGTGGCTGTGAACGTGCCACTGCACACTCCAGTCTGGGTGACAGAGTGAGACTCTGGCTAAAAAAAAAAGGGGGGGGAGGGGACACCTCAAGAGAAGATCAGCAAGAAAACAGAAAACCTAAACACTATAAGCCAGGTAAACACAACACATGTATCAAGAACATCACAGCCAACAGCAGCAAAACACACACTCTTTGCAAGTACACATGGTATAGTCTCCAAGATAGAGCATGTGCTAGACAGCAAAACTACGCTTGAGAAATTTAGACACTGAAATCTGTAACACATTTTCTCCGGCCACAATGGAATGAAACTAGACGTCAATAACAGGGAAAAAAACTAGAAAATTCACAACATAATCCACCCTTAAACAAGCAATGTGTCAAAAAAAAATCACAAAGGAAATAATAATTGGAGACTAATGAAAATGAAAACACAGCATTCCAAACCTATGGGATACAGCAAATCAGTGCTCAGAGGTACATTTATAATTGTAAGCACCTACCTTACAAAAGAAGATCTCAAATCAATGCCTAACTTTAACTTACAATATCAGAAAAAGAAGAGCAATCTAACCCAAAGCAAGAAAAAGAAAGTAAATACTAAACACTAGAACTGAGATGAACAAAACAGAGACTAGGGAAACAATAGAGAGATCAATAAAACCAAAATTTGGTTTTTAAAAGATCAACAAAATTAGAAAATCTTTAAATAGACTAAGAAAAAAATGGAGAAGATAAAAATAAGATCAGAAGTGAAAGTAGGGGCATTACAACCAATCTTAGCAAATTCAATGAACAACTGTACACCATCAAATTAGATCTCAGTGAAAAGGAAAAATTCCTAAAAACACAGAAACTATCAAAACTAACAAGAAAATTTCAACAGATCTATAATAAGAGAATGAACTGGTAATCAAAAATCTCCCCCAAAAAAGTCCATGACCTAACAGCTGCGGTGTTAAATTCTACCAAACGTTTTTTTAAGCCCTTTGTACTTAAGAGACAGCTCACGGATCACCTACCAGTAACCTGACTGTATTTTACAAAACAGTGGAAAACAAATCACTTCATATTAAATAGTATAGCACTGGAACCAATTATTTTATGGTCATGATAATTGGCTATGGTGGAATTTTGGACACTAAGGAACTTATTTATGGCAAATAAGCCAAAACTGTATGTCTTCCGTTTTTCGCATACGTGGTCAAGTGTGAAGCGGTCATCGACATACACTGTCATGCTGGCCTTTGAAGATGATGTAAAAGGCACACTCCTGATTCCTGAAACACTTTTCCACTCATCAATTAGACGTTTGACACATTTCAAAAGAAACAGGTTTTTCGTTTATTTCTTTGATGCCTGGTAGAGTATACAGGAGTTAATAACGCATATTTTAGTCCCCAGAATAACTTCCTCCACCATTTTTAAGATTTTCACAAAAAACAATATATAGAAGCATACTGATCTGCACAATCAACACCATTCACCTTTGCAACATGATTTAGAGTCATTTCAGGCTTTTTGACCGGTACGATATTTCCACCACATAATGTTCTTGTGGTAGATTGCATTCCTGCACGCCTCCAAGTACTGAGAACTGTAATGATCCTTTTGTCCTTCCACGCAAAAAGCTTAAGATTATTTTTTCCTATCCACTACGTCTTCTTTTCAATTAAAACCTTGGATTTTTTTATTTGTTGACTTTTGATTGACTTTGTACCAGTAAGATGACATTTTATCTGTAGTCGTTTTTCTGCTAGGACAATACTAATGTATTATCTGTCTGTAAATGTGGTCTCCTGCTGCACTGAGAACTTTTTCCAACAACTTTTAATATAAATGTAATGGAATCCTGGTGCTTACTGGAAGATCAGGTCGAATGATATTTTCGATGCTATGTTGCCACAATATGAATGTACTGAAAAAAGATAATCTCTTTTTGAATTAGCTAGTGCATAAATGTATATACCCCATTTGGTAGGCTTATTTGGATTGTATGTTATACATATTTGCCCTTTAAATTGAACAATGGATTCATCATACAAACTGCCTTACTGGTCTAAAATATTGCAAAATTTTTGAATCTATGCATTCTAAATAATTATTGACCCTCTGAATATAAGTTCTGTTCGTCCCATCACTCAACACAGGTGTCTTCAAATAAAGCATCCAGAAGATTTGCATAAACCTTTCTCTACTGAATGTTTCCAAAGAGTATTTTATTACTGAAAACAGGTGACCAGTACTCTTGCAAATTTAGAATTTTTCCCGTATTTAGGATAATTGCGATAAAAGCTGAAAATTTCTGTTGGTCAACACCATATCACTTAAGGCAAAACAATGTGTGATAGCTCTTTCCTTACTGTTTCATCCACATAACAATTTGTTTCTTTTATTACACTATCCACTAATTCATTTGTAAAATGCCCAGTAAAACAATCCATCAGTTCTCTTATATTACTTGCTATTTATGGTCCTATTGTTTGAGGATGTACAACAAAACTTATTCTCGCTGACAGTCTTTTTCTGTAGCATCTTCCCATTCTTCACTCGACCATACATTGTCTTCTACTTCTTCGAAACTGATTACACCTTCATTGCTATCACTTTC
Source organism: Carlito syrichta (assembly GCF_000164805.1). Classification (NCBI taxonomy): domain Eukaryota; kingdom Metazoa; phylum Chordata; class Mammalia; order Primates; family Tarsiidae; genus Carlito; species Carlito syrichta. The sequence continues at coordinate 15,256 of NW_007232006.1, forward strand.
TATTACATTCCCCTGTTTTCTTCTTGATGAATGATAACATGATTGCTACTATAATTTTCTTCCACATCAATGTTTATTCTTTCTTTTAAGGCTGCAGTAATTTGCTTATCTAATCTTTTCAAGTTATACTATATGATACAAAGGGTATACCCACAACTGCCTTTCTTATACAAATGCTCTTTAACACTACCTTCTGTTACAAAGAAATATCTACACAACTGTGAAAACACTTCACAAATTCTTTCTTTGTAATGCCAGCTGATTTTTTTTAAACATATAGTTCAGTATATATTTCATCTATTTGCTTTTGGTGCAATTTGAGTGGAAAACTTCAAAGAAACATACATTTTTTTAAAAATGTTATGCTTTTGTCCTGTATAATCACCAACAATCTCTTTATGTCCCCTGAGAGGGGAAATACAAGCAGTTTACTAGATTTACAATGTCCCCTCAGAGGGGACATTCAAGTGCAAAGAGTGACTTAACATCAATCCAACTCAAATTCTGCCAAAAATTAGAGGAAGTAAGAGTTCCTAACACATTCTATGAGAACAGCATTACATTGATACTAAAGCTAGACCAAAAAACACAAGAAAACTACAAGGCTGAACATGGTACCTCACATCTGTAACTCCAGCACTTTGGGAGGTCAAGGCAGGAAGATTCTGGAGCCCAGGAGTTTGAGACCAGCCTGGGCAACATAGTGAGACCAGTCAGGTTCAGTGGCTCAACCTGTACTCCCAGCACTTTGGGAGGTCGAAGCAAGTGGATTGCCTGGACCCGAGGGTTTGAGACCAGCCCAGGCAACTTGGAGAAACCTCATCTCTACAATAAATAAATAAATAACTAAATAACTAACTAACTAACTAAATAAATAAATAAATAGCCAGGCATGATAGCGCATGCCTGTAGTTCCAGCTACTTGGAAGGCTGAGGCAGAAGGATTGATGGAGCCCAGCAGGTCGAAGCTGGGGTGGCCGTGAGTATGTCACTGCACTCCAGCCTGGGCAACAGAGTGAGACTCCAACTTAAAACAAAACAAAACAAATTAGTGAGACCTTGTTTCTACCAACAACAACAACAAAAATCAGCCAGGTATAGTGGGATGTGTCTGTAGTCCCAATTACTAGAGAGGCTGAGGAGGAAGGATTGCTTGAGTTCAGGAGTTTGAACCTACGGTGAGCTGTGATCGTGCCACTGCATTCCAGTCTGGGTGACAGAGAAAACTACAGACCAATATCCCTTATAAATATAGAAGCAAAAATTCTTTTTTTTTTTTTTGAGTTGGAGTCTCACTCTGTCGCCCACACTGGAGTGCAGTGGCCGCTCCCGGCCACCGCAACCTCGCCTGCTGGGCTCTGGCGATCCTTCCGCCTCAGCCTTCCAAGTAGCTGGAATTACAGGCATGCGTGTGCTACCACGCCCGGCTGATTTTTTGATTTATTGTAGAGATGAGGTCCTGCTGCCCAGGTGGGTCTCGAACCCGCAGGCTCAGGCAATCCACTCACCTCAGCCTCCCAAAGACACGGGATTACAGGCTGAGCCACCGAGCCCAGCTGAAGCAAAAATTCTTAACAAAATGTTAGAAACCAAATACAACAGCACATTAAAAAGATTATACACCACAACTAAGTGAGATTTGTCCCAGGAACGTCAGGGAGGTTTACTGTAAGAACATCAATCAATGTTAATACACCACATTAATAGAATGAAGGAAAAATATCACATGATCATCTCAGAAGACACACACACACAAAACATGACAAAATGCAAATCCTTCCATGATAAAAAAAATCTCAGAAAACTAGGAATAGTTAATATGACACAAAGTATTTATGAAAAGCCCATAGTTAATATACTCAGTGATGAATAACTAAAACGTTTCCCTTTAAGTTCAGGAATATAGTCGGGCTCGGTGGCTCAGCCTGTAATCCTGCACTTTGGGAGGCTGAGGTGAGCGGACTGCCTGAGCCCGCGGGCTTGAGACGTCATCCCTAAATAAATCAAAAACGAGCCAGTCGTGGTAGCGCATGCCTGTAGTTCCGGCTACTTGGAAGGCTGAGGCGGAAGGATCGCCAGAGCCCAGCAGGTCGAGGCTGCGGTGGTCGGGAGTGTGCCACTGCACTCCAGTCCGGGTGACAGAGTGAGACTCCAACTCAAAAAAAAAAAAAAGATCAGGAATATGCCAGGCGCAGTGGCTTAGTCTGTAATTCCAGCACTTTGGAAGGCTGAGTCGAGTGGACTGCCTGAGTCTGACTGACTGAGTCTGCAAGTTCGAGACCAGCCCAGGCATCTTGGCGAGACCCTGTTTCTGCAATAAATAAAAAAAACTAGCCGGGTGCGGTAGCATGTGCCTGTAGGTCTGACTACTTGGAATGCTGAGGCCGAAGGATTGCCGGAGCCCAGCAGGTCAATGCTGGGGTAGCCATGACTGTGCCACTGCACTCCAGCCTGGGCAGTGGAGTGAGACTCCAACTCAAAAAAAAAAAAAAAAAAAAAGGATCAGGAATAAGACAAGGATGCCCACTTTCAACACTGCTATTCAACGTTGTACTAGAAGTCCTAGCCAGGCAAGAAAAGAATTAAAAGGCATCCATATTGGAAAGGAAGAAGTATAACTATTTCTAGCTGCATATGACATGATCCTATATATAGAATATCCCAAAGAGTCCACCAAGAAAAACAAAAACAAAAACACTGAGCTAATAAACTAATTGGGCAACATTGCAGGACACAAGATCAATACACAAAAATTAGTGTATTTCTATACATAATAAACTATACATAATCTGTATACTTTTCTATAATGAATTTCCATAATGAAACAATTTCATTTATAATACCATTCAAAAATTAAAATACCTAAAAATAAGCTTGACCAAGAAGATAAAAGATTTGTAAACTGAAAACAAACACTTCTGGCAGGGCTCAGTGGCTCAGCCCTGTAATCCCAGCACTTTGGGAGGCCAAGGCGAGTGGACTCCCTGAGCCCGCAGGTTCAAGACCAACCCAGGAAACTTGGCAAGACCTCGTCTCTACAATAAATAAAAAACTAGCTGGGCGTGGTAGCACACACCTGTCTGTAGTTCTGGCTACTTGGAAGACTGAGGCAGAAGGATCACCAGAGCCCAGCAAGTTGATGCTGGGGTGGCCGTGAGTGTGCCACTGCACTTCTGCCTGGGCAACGGAGTGAGACTCCAACTCAAAAAAAGAAAAAGAAAACAAACACTTCTGAAAGAAATTTAAAAAATTAAATGGAAAGATATTCTACATTCACAGATTAGAAGATCATTTAATATTGCTAAGATGGTAATATTCTCTAATGCTATCTACAGATTCAATGTAATCCCTATCAAAATTCCAATGGCCTTTTTTGCAAAACTAGAAAAGCCAATCTGCAAACCCAAATAGTAAAAACAATACTGAAAAGGCAAAACAAGAGTGAAGACTCAAACTTTTCAATTTCAAGTTTATCACAAAGTTGAAGGAGGCAAACAGTGTGGTACAGACATGAGGATAAAATCATAGGCCAATGGAACAGAATGACAGTCCAGAAATAAACTAACGTATCCTGGTCAACTGTTTTGTTTTGTTTTTTACAAGGGTACAAGACAATTCCATGGGGAAAGAATAGTCTCTAAAACAAATGATATTGGGATAATTTGCTCTCCACATGCAGAAGAATGAAAATGACGCCAGCTACTATTGAAAACAGTTTGGTAGCCTCTCAAAAAGCTAAACAGAATTACCATATGACCCAGCAATTCCACTCCATTACTAGGTATATACCCAGGAGAAATAAAAGCATATGTACAAACATGAATTTGTACATAAATGTTAATAGCAGCATTATTCACAATAGCCAAAGGATGTATCAACAGATAAATTAAAAAATGTGGTATATACACACAACGTAACATTATCCAGCCGGAAAAAGGAATGAAGTACTGAGACATGCTACAACTTAGATGAACCTTGAAAACACTATACTAGCTGGGCTCAGTGGCTCAGCCTGTAATCCCGCACCTTTGGGAGGCTGAGGTAAGTGGATTGCCTGAGCCTGCGGGTTCGAGATCCGCCTGGGCAACTTGGCGAGACCTCATCTCTACAATAAATCACAAATGAGCCAGGCATGGTAGTGCACACCTATAGTTCCAGCTACTTGGAAAGCTGAGGCAGAAGGATTGCCGGAGCCCAGCAGGTTGAGGCTGCGGTGGCCGGGAGCGGCCACTGCACTCCAGTCTGGGCGACAGAGTGAGACTCCAACTCAAAAAAAAAGAAAGAAAGAAAACACTATGCTAAGTGAAAGAAGTCAGACACATACTATTTTATTTACAAGAAATACCACGAATGGCCCAGGGGCTCACATCTCTAATCCCAGCATTTTAGGAAGCCAAGGCAAGAAGACTGCTTGAGCCCAAGAGCTCAAGACAAGTCTGGAAGACATAGCAAGATCTCATCTCTACAAAAAATTGAAAAAATTAGCCAGGTGTGGTGGTGCTCTCCTGTAGTTTCAGCTACTGGAGAGGCTGAGCCATAAGGCTGCAGTGAGCCATGATTATGCCACTGCCCTTCAGTCTGGGCAACAGAGTGAGACACCCAACTTAAAATAAAGAAAAAGAGAAAGAAATACTATGAATAAGTAAATCTATAGAGATGGAAAGAGGCAGATTAGTGACTGCTAGGAGATTGGGGTGTGAGGAGGGTGCTGGGAAAATGGGAAGTAATCACTTAATGGATATGGGACACTCTTCTGATATAATGAAAATATAGAGAAGGTGGTTGCACATCAACACAACTGCACTCAATGCCACTAAATTGTACATCTTAAAATAGTTACACACATGTGAATTTCATCTCAATAAAAAAAAGTAAAGTCTAATGCTAGGAAACTAATATGAACTATCAAACATTAATATGAAACAGTTTCCAAGCTTACTACACTGGTATCTACACTCTGCTAGATGCTCTAGTTCAACCCTCCCATCCCCCAAAAAAGTACTTTGTAGTTAAGAGTCATGGAAGATTTGAAACATGTAGCAAATCCTGACAATTATTTTAAACCAAATATACTTACTCTATCTACTTTGTAACTAACCCCAATGGAGGCAAATTTATGATATAGGAAGGTCAGGTTACAGTATCATTTGCATGGATAAACTGAGAGTTTAAATGAATTTTTTCCTAATTAAAGAAAAGTTTGGAAATTTCAGATAAGTATCAAAGAATGCACTCATAAAACAATGCAACAACTTTTTGGGGGGGACCTATATACAGCCCTGGAAGTATGTTGGGGTTTTGTTCTTTTTCCTTAATATTCTGTTTTTAAAAACTAGAAAAGTTCACCCAAACATAATTCCAACATTAAGTTTTTATAAAAATGTTTATTCTGAAGATCAATTTTCACACAGTATTACAATCTGAATTTATAATGGCTTTCCAGGAACTAAGATGTTAAAATATTATTTTATCATTCTCTTCCCCAGATTATTTAATTTTCCCTTTATTCTCTATTCCAGTGCTCCAATTCCCAGGCTCTGGTTCTAGAATTCAAAAATAAGCATTTTTTCCTGTCTCTCTCACACACAGCAATATGAAGAATTAAGCCTGCACTGTATTTAGTTTCCTTTCCAACATCTTTTCAAATGTCTTTACACTTGACACAACTGAAACAAAGTTGCAATGTGCATCTGTGTTTCGCTCTAAGGTTGATTCAGGTCACGGCCCCTCCCCCATTCAAACCAGAAGAAACTACTTTATGCAAAGTAAAGTTTGCCAAGAAGTAAAATCTAAAACTCAAATAGCAAATAATTTTAATAAAGCAACTACTTTCATAAATGGATTAAAACTATAAATGAGTCTAAATGCCAAATACTGAAAAAATGCAATGTACTCAATCAAAGTGAGATAAGTGAAATGGTCATATCATAATGTTTGTTTTTTATTTTTTTGAGTTGGAGTTTCACTCTGTCACCCAGGCTGGAGTGCAGTGTCACACTCATGGCCACCGCAGCCTTGACCTGCTGGGCTTACGCGATCCTTCCACCTCAGCTTTCCAAGTAGCTGGAACTACAGGCATGTGCTATGCCCAGCTTATTTTTTGATTTATTGTAGAGACAAGGTCTCACCAAAGTGCCCAGGCTGGTCTCGAACACCTGGGCTTAGGCAATTCTCTCGTCTCGGCCTCCCAAGGTGCTGGGATTACAGGCTGAGCCACCACACCCAGCCTATGTTTGTATTTTAATACACAATAATTTATCCAATCTGCTTTGATTTTAAAAAAAAAGGGAAATTACATCAGAAGCAATTAATTTGTGCTGCATTTTTTATTCTCTGGCTTCATAAATACCAGAGAAGCTTTGGACAATTTTACTTGAAGCTAAAATTTCAATTTCAATTTTTCACAAAACATTTTGCTATAAAACTCCTGGTTAAAGTATGACTATTTCTGAAATCCCACTTACAAAAAGAATAAAATTAAATATAACACTTACAATGGCATTTTTAAAAAATCAAGTATCTAAGAATAAATCTAACAAAAGGAATGCAAGACTTCTAACCAGAAAGTTATAAAGGATATCAATTTCCCCTTACCCCAAAATTGATCTATAGCACCTGTGCAATGTCAATCAAAATCCCAAAAGATCCTAGGTTTGGCTAGGGGTTATACTGGTTTCCCTGTTTACTTAGAAGAAAAAATAAACAGAGTGATTCTAAAATATATATGGAAATACAAAAAAAAAATAGACCAGGAAATCTTTAAAAAGAACAAGGTGGGGAGACTTGTTCTATAAGCTATTTAGACTTATTAAGCTCAATAAATAAGGCAATGAATGATACTGGTGCAAGGCTAAAGAAACAGAACAATGAAACAGGATGAAGCCCTAGAGACAGACCATGCATCTACAGACATGAATGATAAAAGCATGGCACCCAGAGTAAAGACAAAGATTTGAGTTGTTTATTTATAAATGGTGCTGGGACAATCAGATATCCATTTGAGAAAAGTAAAACTTGGACTTACACTACTCACATACACAAATCAATTCCAGGTGAAGTATATATTACATATCTAAATGGGAAAAGTAAATAAAGCTTCTAGATGACATAGGTGAGAAATGTTATAACCTCCAAGTAAGGAAATTTTTTTTTTTACACAAGACACAAAAAGCACCAAGCATAAATGAAAAAAACCTGATAAATGCAACCATGCAATAACTTTTCTGTACCAAAACATACCATTAAAAAGGCATCTACAAAATAGGAGAAGATATAAGTAAACTACTTAAATTGACAAAGGGCTAATACTGAGGATATATAAAGAGCTTCCATGAATCAAAATACAGACAATCCAATAGAAAAATAGATGTGACAGGAACCCTCACTTCTCAAAATAGGGTATCAATACGGTCAACACTGAGGAGTTCAAAGTCATCAGTAGGCAGGAAAAATGCAAATTAAAGGCATCAAAAATGGCAATTTTAAAAGACTGACAATAATAAGTGCTGGAAGAACATGAAAGAAAGGGAACTTTGTCCTGGTGAAAAAAGTTTGATAAAACCATTTGGAGGCTGGGCGCGGTGGTTCAAGCCTGTAAACCCAGCACTTTGGGAGGCCAAAGCAATGGGATTGCCTGAGACCATGGGTTCAAGAACCGCCTGGCAACTTGGCGAGACCTCATCTCTACACTAAATCAAAAATTAGCCGGGTGCGGTAGCGCATGCCTGTAGTTCCAGTGACTTGGAAGGCTGAGAGATTGCCTAAGCCCAGCAGGTCAACGCTGGGGTGGCAATGAGTGTGCCAAAGTCCTCCGGTATGGGCAACAGAGTGGGACTCTGACTCAAAAAAAAAAAAAAAAAAAAAATTTGGAAAACAACTTGGCCTCTTCTACTAACAACATGCCTATGACCATACTTCGCTCCTACATATATAGCCAACAGAAATGGCTACATGTGTGCATTAAAACACATGAGTGTTCCTAGCAGTTTTACTTGTAATGGCCCCAAACCAAAAATAGCCTAATGTCCACCAAGAACAGAATGGTTTGGGAGGCTGAAGAAAGAAGACCACTTGCAGCCAGGGGTTCGAGACCAGCCTGGACTACAAAATGTTTGCAGTCCCAGCTACTGGGGAGGCTCAGCCAAGAGGATCTCATGAGCCCAGGAGCTTATAGCGAGCTATGATCACTGCACTCCAGCCTGGGAGACAGAACAAGACCCTGTCTCTATTTAAAAAAAAAGAACAAGAAGAAGAGTATATGAATAATCACATAATTGAGTATTAAAGTCATAAAAATGAACTACAGGTTCATGGGTTACACAACATAGATAAATCTCAAACAACACTGAGCTAAGGATAGCAAGACAAAAAACAGAATGTGGTTCCATCGATACAAAGTTCAAAAACAGACAAAACCAAACCACAGCAATTAGGATTACAGACCTAAGGGGTAGAAATAAAAATAAAATAAATAAAAATAAAATTATAACCATAAAAGTCAAGGTAATGGTTCTTTTAGGAGAAAGGGAGGATGCTGTAATGGGGCACACAGTGAAGGAGTTTCTGTGGTGCTGACACTGTTCTGCTTCTTGACACAAAGTTTCAGTGTTTATAATTAAAGTAGTACATTTATATTTGCTGCACTTTATCTGTTTTATTTCACCAAAAAAAAGTTCTTTACAGAAGGCAAATACATGAGAAAGGCTATTAGACATTATGAACAATTATTTTAGGTTAAAAAAAGGGTATGCATAAAAGGTACATAGACGCTGATATGAATCACTTTTAATAGTTCATGTAACTTAGACAAAGAAGCCATTTGGGGCCTAGTCACAAATGACTTCTGCTCTGGGTTTGCTCTTGCTTAGTATGAATGTCAGTCCCTTCTTTAGCTCCATCGTTATTTTTCTATCAGTTTATCTAAAAAAAGCAAATCTCTAAGGGTTAAATCTTCCCAATATCAGTTTTCTAATGAGTGATCTGCAAATTACCGGCAGCTAAGAAAGCTTAAAGGTGTTAAATTAAAATCAGGCTTCCACTCTAATAGTTGTTAAATTGTATGTTTCTATTTATGGCATGTGACATAAGTTTCCCACTCACTGTAATATTCTAGTTTCTTTTCAAAATGAATTTTGAACCATAGTTTTGACCATGTGCTTCTATAATATGTATATATTTTTAGAGTCAGAGTCTCACTCTGTTGCCCAGGCTCATGGCCATCACAGTCTCAACCTGCTGGGCTCAAATAATCCTTCCACCTCAGCCTTCCATGAAGCTGGAACCACAGGCACGCACCACCACGCCCAGCTAATTTTTTTTTTTTATTTATTGTAGAGATGAGGTCTTGCCAAGTAGTCCAGGCTAGACTTGAACCCTTGGGGCTCAGGCAATTCTCTCACCTCCGCCTCCCAAAGTGCTGGGATTACAGGCATGAGCCACCACAACTGGCTTAGTATGTGTATTTTATAAACCCAACTTAGCCATGTAGAGAACAGACTACAACTAAAAGAAGCTCTATTATTCTATACGGCCTAAATAAATTACGAACCAAACCCACAAATGTGGCTATATTAGATCTATATTCTAATTAGCTGACCAAAGTAAGCTCTAACATTTCAGTGCTTTTAAAGAGAGTAAAAACAAACATCTGTGTTTTTAAAGAGAGTAAAAACAAACATCTCTCTATAGATATCAGCCCACAGCAGAAAGAAGCATAAACTTTCCAGTTAAAGCTGCACTAACTAGTAGTAAGACTTTCTGCAAATTATATTTCCTAAAACTTAGTTTCCTCATATATGAAGTGAGGATAACATACCTTCTGCAGATTACTTCACTGGTTTGGAATAAGAATAACTTACCAGCAGTGCCATAAGGAGTAAACGGTAATTTATGTAACGGTTTATCACAGTGAACTGTACATAACATGTCCTGAATAGTTTCTGTCTCTTATCCCATTCTCTTTGCTCTTCTGTGTAAGTGCGCAGAGCATAAAGCCACAAAGTGCTGTCAACCCTGCTAACACCTACATCCACCACCAAAAAAAATCCACATGCACTTACTTAGTCTTCTCCTGTGTATCTATTAGACAACCATAAGTAAAGAAAGAACTGATATTATAATCTCCCTATTTCGTGTGAACCGAGGCTCAAAAAAGCAAAGTAGCCTATATAGATCTGTCATAGAACTAAGATTAAAGCCCAAGTTTACTATAAAGAGTTATTTGCTTCAGTGTTACAAGCACTTTAACATTGATGAGAAATCCATTCCACATAATATGGGAACAATTTGTAGAGTTCTCAGAACACAAAACAGAAAGACCATGGATTTGAGAATATCCAGTGAAATCCATAATCTAAATCAGGAATCATGTGTAGGAAGTAAAATTTTTAAATTTACTTTCTAACATTTATTTTCCCGAGTCTAGGTCTCACTCTGTTGCCCAGTCTACAGTGCAATGGCACAATCATGGTTCACCACAGCATTGACCTCCTTGGCTGAGGCAATCCTCCTGCCTCAGCCTCCTAAGTAGCTGGGACTACAGGCATGTGCCACAACGCCTGGCTAATTTTTTTTTTTTTTTGGAGTTGGAGTCTCACTCGGTCGCCCAGACTGGAGTGCAGTGGCCGCTGGGCTCCGGTGATCCTTCCGCCTCAGCCTTCCAAGTAGCCGGAATTACAGGCATACGCTACCACGCCCAGCTGATTTTTTGATTTATTGTAGAGATGAGGTCTCGCTGCCCAGGCGGGTCTCGAACCCGCGGGCTCAGGCAATCCACTCACCTCAGCCTCCCAAAGGCGCGGGATTACAGGCTGAGCCACCGAGCCCGGCTAATTTTTTTCTTTTTTTGTAGAGGCAAGGTCTCACTAGGTTGCTAAGGCTGGTCTCAAACTCTTGGATTCAAGCAATCCTCCCACCTGGGACTCCCAAAGTGCTGGATTACAGGCATGAGCCACCACACCCAGCCTAAGAATTTAATTTTTAAAGCAACTGGATTTCTAAAGCAAAAAATAAAAATAATTTCCCTAAAGCAGCAATAAAATAAATTCAAATTAGAAGTGGCAAAACCTTCTAACCTCATCCCACTTCCAAAGCTATTTATTCTCATGTAAATGGATCAAATGAAAAGCCTGAGTCTCCACACCCTCAAAACTTCGCTATAACTTTTTTCCTGGGATAAAGGGAGGAAGGCATAGGACCTAGAATCCCTAAAAAGGAAAACATTTCTATAAAAAACTTAGGCTGATTTATGTGTTTATTATACAAAAGCACTCCAATTCCTCAGGTTGGGAACCTAATTTTAAATTGTTTCCATTTATAGATAAAAGGAGAAATTTAAATGTTTCTCATTCTTCAAGAGTAAAAAATTCTGCCAGGCACAGTAGCTCACCCCTGTAATCCCAGCACTGTGGGAGGAGGAGGCGAGAGGACTGCCTCGGCCCAGGGGTTCCAGACCAGCCTGGGCAACTTGGTGAGACAATAAAACAAAAAAAATTAGCTGGGTGTAGTGGCACATGCCTGTAGTTTCAGCTACTTGGAAAGCTGAGGTGGAAGGATCGCCTGAGCCCAGAGGTCAAGACTGTGGTGGCCATGAGCATGCCACTGCACTCCAGCCTGGATGACAGTGAGACTATGAAATAAACAAATAAATACATAAATAAATAAATAAGCAAATAAATAAATTTCTTATGAAGAAGTATTATTGTCTAAGTGTGATAATGGTAACATATTTATCTTTAAGATATGAGGGAGAGTGGAATGGGTAGGAGTATAGATAAAAACTGGAATAATTTAAATTTGAAGCTTGGTGATAAGTATGTAAGGGTTTACTAAACCATTTTGTCTTTTTCTGCATGCTTGAAATTATTCATAATTAAAAGTTTTTATCTGGCCCCTAACCCTAACCTTAACCCTGGTTCATACCTGTAATCCCAACGTTCTGGGAGGCCAAGGTGAGAGGAATGCACGAGGCCAAGAGTTTGAGATCATTCTAGACAATATAGCAAGACATTACTATTTCAGTTAGACAAAAAAAATCAATGGTCTTTTATGTTTGGCTTCTTTCATTGACCAGTGTTTTTTGAGATTCATTTATGTTATAGTATGTTTATTTTGAAGAGTATTCCTATTTTTTTTTTTTGAGGTGGAGTCTCACTCAGTCACCCAGACTGGAGTGCAGTTTCCGCAAAAAAAAAATCAAAAAATTAGCCAGGCATGGTAGCATGCGCCTATAAGTCTCAAGTCACTCAGGAGGCTGACGCGGAAGGATCATCTAAGCCCGGAAGTCAAGGCTGCTGTGAGCTGTGATTCCACTGCCCTCCAGCCTGGGCACAAAAGTGAGACTCTGACTCAAAAACAGAAAAGAAGTTTTTTATAAAGTAATAAATTGTGGCACCGGTATATGGAGTGCTTTATCTTGCTTCAAGTGAAACTTTTCAAGGAATCACACTGACCTAGAAGAAATCTGGGTTTTTATCACTAAGCGTTACATTTTTTCAAGTGTCATACTTGGAATTTTAATATTTTTGTCTAACTGAAATAGTAAAATCCTGGTGTTATCTATGATTCTTCTTCCATGGTAGCAGCTAATGTCATGTGTGATACTGAAATTTCATCAAACAGACTTCCTAAATATTCAGATAAAAAGAGGCTAACAGGAACCCTCATACATTGATGGCAGAAATGTCAGACACAGTGCAACCATTATGGAAAACAGCGTGGCAGTTTCTTAAAATGTTAAACACAAATTTACTCCATGACCCAGCAATTCCACTTCTAAATACCTATTTACCAAGGAAAAATAAAAACCTATGTCTACATCAAGACTTGTACACGAACGTTCATAGCAGCATTATTACAACAGCCAAAACTGAAAACCCACATGTCCACCAAGTGGCGAATGGAATAACAAACTGGAATACTCAGTCGGGTTCAGTGGCTCAGCCTGTAATCCCAGCACTTTGGGAGGCTGAGGTGAGTGGATTGCCTGAGCCCGCGGGTTTGAGACCTGCCTGGGCAACTTGGTAAGACCTCATCTCTACAATAAATCGAAAATTAGCTGGGCATGGTAGCACATACCTGTAGTTCCAGCTACTTGGAAGGCTGAGGTGGAAGGATCGCCGGAGTCCAGCAGCTCGAGGCTGTGATGGCCGCGATGGCCGCGAGCGGCCACTGCACTCCAGTCTGGGTGACTGAGTGAGACTCCAACTCAAAAAAAAAAATAGGAATACTCTTCAAAATAAACATACTATAACATAAATGAATCTCAAAAAACACTGGTCAATGAAAGAAGCCAAACATAAAAGACCATTATATGATTCTGATTATTTGAAATGTCCAGAAAAGGAAAATCTATAGATAGAGAAAATAGATTAGTAGCTGCCTAGGGTTAGGAGTAGAAATGAGAAGTGACTGCAGATAGGCACGGCTTTTTATTTTTGGAGTGAAGAAAATATTCTGAAACTAGATTGTGGTGATGGCAGCACAAATTTCCAGATTAACTAAAAATCACTGAATTAGACACTTAAAACTAGAGAATTTTATGTAATGTAAATTATATTTCAATATATCTGTGAAGGAAAAGCAGAAAGAGGTGAGGAGAAGCAGGACTACAGTGTACTCTGGGATGATGGATCAATGGATGGGTGGACCTCAACGAGGTAACTTGTCCCAAAGTCTCAGCTAAATATGCAGCAGACCGGACACTGAAATCTAGGCTTGACTGCAAAACCAATATTCTTCCTACATCCAGAAGCAAGAATGCATCTTACTCAGGTTTGCAAGGATAAATCCAATTCACAAGTGAAGCAGCATATGTGACACATAGAAAAGGTTCTTTTAAGACTGAAGTTCATATTGAGAATTAAAATCGGAAGAATCAGACATAAGTAAATCATCTGTAGAATTAAAAAAGTAAATATATAAAGTCCAAAAAAGGTGGCACAGGAAGCAGAACCCAGATCTTGTCCATGAAACCAAATTAACTGCATAGCAAGGAGTATTCGACAAATTAAATTTGGTAATTTGTCTCCAACACTGCCCCTGGAGAGAGTGTCCTGACCCAGATCTGCTATAGTGCAGATAGGCTTATCAGGCTATCAGAACTCAATAATACTGACAACTAAAATGATCCCGTATGAATTCATTCCAGGTTTACTGGTCAATCTTCAGATTAAAATCTGTGCCTCATACAGGTCTTCCTACAATAAAAGCAAGCACTGATTAATAAACATAGGCAGTCCGTTTCATCTGAAAGCTAATTTCTCAATGTACATCAATAATCTGAAACTCTGGTTTATACCTTAGATTTGAAGCCATCTGAAACCTAAATCACTTTTGGATGTAAGTAATAAATTTAATTTGTAAACATATCATTTCTGAATACATAGTTCATCAGTTCCTGCCACTCTTAAGAACTGACTAATCAGATAATCAACCTTCCCTAGAGATACTCTTCCGCCTTGTTGCATGCCTTTCAAAACTGCAACTTGTGTTTTCTTTTAGAAACTGGATACATGCTGCTTAGAAATCTGCAAATGTACAAAATGCCCCCCCATAAGACAATCATTTATATTCACATTTCATAGTTTATAGAGCACTCATATTAGCAAACATCCTCTACGATGAGAAGGACATACATCTTTTATTCCCAATGCAAGTGAGGTAAAAGTAATTTACAAAAGGATATGGGGCTAATAAATTGACTGCTCTGGATTAGAATCAAGGTCACTGGTCTCCAAACCCAGCAGTTCCTTCTTTGGGCACAAGAAGTATCTAAAAGGTCAACCCAATAAAACCAAGAAAGCTTAAGCTTATGCCAGGAAAATCAATAATTATTTTCTATAGTCTTATGAGCAGTCAGAAAAAGCCTTCTAAAAAAATAAAAGATTACAGGCAAGAGATTAGGAGAGACCACAAAAGAGAAAACTCCTCAGAATTTGGAGCAATGGTGTAAATAGAAGATTTACAAACAATACTGAAGGAAGTACTAACAGAACCAAATAGTTCAATTTGAAACTAAATACATTTTAATTTTACATGCAAGTGAAAACAAAGAAGTACTTTTTCCTAGAATCTTGTTTAAAAAATCTAATATTCTTTTTATATTCTTTATCAAAGGGAATGAAATTGTTAACAGTTAAAAAGGCATGAAGTTAACAATTTGGTTCCATTATAATAGTGTTATTAAGGGTCAGGTGTGGTGACTCAAGTCTGTAATCCCAACATTGGGAGGTTGAGGCGAGAGAACTGCTTGAGACCACGGGTTTGAGACCAGTCTGGGCAACATGGTGAGACTTCATCTCTACAATAAATCAAAAAAATTAGCTGGGCATGGCAGCGCATGCCTGTAGTTCTGGCTACTTGGAAGGCTGAGGCAGAAGGATCACCAGAACCCAGCAAGTTGATGCTAAGGTGGCCGTGAGCATGCCACTGCACTTCAGCCTGGGCGACAGGGTGAGATTCCAACTCAAAAAGAAAAAAAAGGGAGGGAAGGATACTAAGAACTATACTATGCCCTGAATTGCACCCCGTATCTTTAAAATAAAGAAAAATAAATAAATAAAAATAAAAAGAACTATACTATGATCCAGCAATTCCACTCTAGGTATATATATGCAATAGAATTTAGGGTTATGTTCACCAAAAGATTTGTAAAGGAATGTTCACAGCAGCTTCATTATAATAGGCAAAAAGTGAAAATAACCCAAATGTCTATGTAAAAAAGAATGAACTAATACATTTTAGCATATTCATAAAGTAGATTACTACATAGCATTACAAAAGAATTGGTGAAGCATGCCACAATATGGAGGAATTGAGACAAAAAAAGCCAGACAGTAAAGTAAAAAATTAGTGGTTCACACCTGTAACTAAGTGCTTTGAGAGACCAAGGTAGGAGGATTGTTTGATGCCAGGAGTTCAGGATCAGCCTGGGCAATAGCCAGACGCTGTCTCTACAAAAAATAAAAAAATTAGCCAGAGGTGGCAGTGCATACCTGTAGTCTCAGCTACTCAGAAGGCGGGAGGATTGCTTAAACCAAGGAATTCAAGACTGCAGTGAGTGAGCTATAATCAAGTCACCACACTCCAACCTGGGCAACAGAGCAAGCAAGACCTTATCTCTAAATAAATAAACAATAAACAAACTGTTGACTATAGAAACTGGAATCGGGGCATGGAGAGATAACATAAAAGAACCTTCCAGGGTGCTAGAAATGTTTTGTACTGTGATCTGGAAGGTGTTTAGTAAAAATTCGTCATGCTATGAGTAAGGTACTACACTCCATGTGTTACTATGCTGGACTACAATTAAAAGTGGACATGGCTGGGCTTGGTGGCTCAGCCTGTAATCCCAGCACTTTGGGAGGCCAAGGTGAGTGGATTGCCTGAGCCCACTGATTCGAAACCAACCTAGGCAACATGGCAAGACCTCGTCTCTACAATAAATACATTAAAAAAAAATTAGCTGGGTGTGGTAGCACACGCCTATAGTTCTGGCTACTTGGAAGGCTGAGGCGGAAGGATCACCTGAGCCCAGCAGGTGGACGCTGGGGTGGCTGTGAGTGTGCCATGGCACTCCAGCTAGGCGACAGAGTGAGACTCCAACTCAAAAAAAAAAGTTGACATAAGATGTTTACTTGGTACCTTTTACACACAACATAGAACTTCCTTTAACCCCAAATTTAAAAACACAAAACTATTCCAAGAACTTAACTACAATTGAAAAGAGTGATTTTGGCTGGGCTCAGTGACTCAGCCTGTAATACCAGCACTTTGGGAGGCCGAGGAGAGTGAATTGCCTGAGCCGGCAGGTTCAAGATCAGCCTGGGCAACTTGACAGGAACTCGTCTCTACAATAACTCAAAAATTAGCAGGGTGTGGTACCGTGCACCTATAGTTTCAGCTATTTGGAAGGCTGAGGTGAAAGGATCCCCAGAGCCCAGCAAGTCAACGGCCGGGTGGCTATGAGCATGCCACTGCACTTCAGCCTGAGCTATAGAGTGAGACGCCAACTCAAAAAAAAAAAGAGTGATTTTATACTAAAACTAGAGAATAGGAGAATCAACTAAAATTATCACAAAGATATATCATTCAAATTTTATCCTAAACTTTACATCTTAGTTTACTGTACGCCTCAAAGGAATGGGCATAGCAAATGTCAGGGTGGATCTCTATCTGGTCTCATTTCTATCTTTTTTGACATCGTCTAGAAACAGAGTAATAATTAAAACCAAGTTTCTCAAAGAATAGATCAGATCATCTACTGAGAAAGAGAAGGAAAGTGGTGAGGTAAGAGAACAACAGGAGAGCACAAGTTTTTAAGTAACTGCTATGAGGAAATGAGAAAAAAACTAGGAACAAAGGAGGTTTACTGGGTAATGCTAAGAGTCCAATTAAGATTGGAGACCATGAATATATAGTGACTGCAGTCTGCAAGGTTGTTATTTTCTCCAGCTGTGCTCAGTAGTGCAGAGTCAGATACACAGAAGTCAGAAATACAGACTGACCTGTGGCTGGGTTTTGGTTAGATAGATGCAATTAAGAGACAAAAATGCAAAGCAGTTAAACGTATTTCTAGAGATAAATAAGGGTCTAAGCTAGATTAAAAAATAAAGGCAGGAGGGGGTGATAACAGTAGGACAAAAGAGGTGTCAAAAGACTAGAGAGCTCTATAAGGGTAGAAAGAGATCACCAATGTCTGTTTTAAAAAATGTTTACGCTCAACATATGTAAAAAATCATGACTAGGTCTTCTATAGCAAAGTTCCATTTCTTCTTATTTTAGAAAATAGAACTTTGTATGATGACCACTAGCATACCTAATCCTGAATTGTGCCCCACATCTTTACAAATTAAAAAGAGAGAGAGGGAAAAAATGGAATGCTCCTGCATTGACAATTCAAATTGCTTTTTTTGGGGGGAGGGGAGGTCAGGGTCTTACTCTGTCACCCAGTCTGAAGTGCAGTGGCACAATCATCAAAGCCTCTAACTCCTGTGCTCATTCGATCCTCCCACCTCAGTCTCCCAAGTAGCTGTGACAACAGTGCATGCCACCATGACCGGTTAATTTTTTTGTTTGTGGAGACAGTCTCACTATGTTACCTAGGCTGATCTTGAACTCCTGGGCTCAAGCAATCCTCCTGTCTCAGTCTTCCTAAGTGCTAAGATTACAGGTGCAAGCCAACATACCCAATTCATATTGCCTTTTTTAGGGGAACTAGAAAAGTGTCAAATGGAAAGAGTCAAATGATTAAAGTATTAAAATTGCAAATCTATGTGTTTCTCAATATTTCTATGCAAGTCCAATGTGAAATTTCTTTCAGTATATTTAATCAATTAAGGAAACTTTCAAATTTCTTAAGAAACCTTTATCAAAAACCTTAATATAAGCAAAACACACCCCACATATCACTTATCACCCCTTAACGGGCAAGAATTAGAAAGTTATATGTATTATCTATATATGGTTAAAATCTATGACAAAAAATTATTTTCTAAGCTCTGTCTAGTTTGGCCCATTATCATCAATTGAGCTATTTACATTGTTTGTTTCAGGCATGTTGAGTTTAACTACCTTTAAAAGGTCTTTTAAAATATTACTTCAGCCGGGCTCAGTGGTTCAGCCTGTAATCCCGCTCTTTGGGAGGCCGAGGTGAGTGAACTGCCTGAGCCTGCGGGTTCGAGACCTGCCTGGGCAACTTGGC
>NW_007232006.1:33975-50445 GCF_000164805.1 Carlito syrichta
AAAAATTAGCCGGGCGTGGTAGCGCGCGCCTATAGTTCCAGCTACTTGGAAGGCTGAGGCGGAAGGATCGCCGGAGCCCAGCAGGTCAAGGCTGCGGTGGCTGGGAGCGGCCACTGCACTCCAGTCTGGGCGACAGAGTGAGACTCCAACTCAAAAAAAAAAAAAAAAAATCACTCCATAATTTCGCATTGAAAAGTTACTATGTAAGCAGAAAGTTACAAAAATTGAGGTTAGTCAAATATTAATTATTGCTAATAATAATCCCAATGCCACATCTTGCAAAGCAACAATAAAGTGACTTACAGGATATGAGAACAACCACTAGTAGATAATGCTGTATTATATTTTGTTACTGAGATAAAGGCAAAAGGACAGCCTGTCATGTGCCAAGCAATGCAAATGAAGGTAGTAGAAATTGCCAAATACCTGGGAACAGATAAAAGATTTCAAAGCAACGAGTGACTGGTGTAACCAAGAAGAGAACACAGAAAACTATTATAAGGCATATGTTTCCTTCCTGTTGAACCTAAAATAGTATTGTTGTTTCTTCTATTAATGACCAACGCAGATTCAATGAAATAAAATTTTAAGAATCAGAACTCTTCATTCCTAGTCTTCCCCCAATCTTTCCCACTTTAGGATGGCATCACCACTCACTCAATTATCAGTCTAAAACATGGAAATCATTCTTGACTCATCCCTTTTCTCACATGTCTACGCCATCTCCAAAACACATACAGAATCAGAACATTTCTCACAACCATGGTCTAAGCACACTATATCTGTCATCTGTTCACTGGAACAACCTAACCTTCCTTCTTTCATTCCACTTCTCCAGCCTTCTCCCCTCAAATCCAATATTCACATGGCAACTAGAGCAGGGATTCTCAACCTTGGCGCTACTAACATTTTGGGTCAATAGTTCTTTATTGCAGAGAGCTGTTCCATGCATTGTAGAATGTTCAGCAACATCTCTGGTCCACACCCACTGATGCCTGCGGCACACAACAGTACATATCCAGTTGTGACGACCAAAAACGTCTACAGACATTGCCAAATGTCACCCTGGGAAGCAAAATCACCCCCAACTGAGAACCACTGAGCTAGAAGGATGTTTTTTAAACGTTTCTCTACTTAAAACGCTCCAACAGTTTATTTCATTTACAATAAAATCTGCACTCCTGACACTGCCAGGGTGTGGAGAAGGGGGAGCACATAATATTAATAAGGGTACCTGATCTCAAACCAGGCAAAGTGGGGACCAAAAGGGAGGCCCAAACTTTACCTGTACAATGTCCACTTGTACGCCTAATTCTGAATTGTACTCCACATCTTTAAAATATATATAATAAAAGCATTTGTGTAAAAATCTGTGTTCCTTGAGAGTCCTAGCTATCCCAAACATATCTTGCATAATCCAGACCCTGCCGGCCTCTCTAACCTCTTGTGATGCCACTATATTCTTCCTGTGTATGCGCCCTCCAGTCGCTACAGCCTGCCTTCTCTCAGTTCCTGGGTAACTCAGTTCCTACATAACACAGCCACTTCTGCTACAAAGATTTTGTCTGTGCTTATTCCTGTACCTGGACCATTCTTGTCTAGGTTCTATGCATGTCTCAGCTTAAATTTTACATCCTCAGGGATGCCTTTCCTGGCCCTATTTAACGTATATACCCCATTATTACCCATCACAATGCCTCTTGTATTCCCTTCATAGTACTTGTCACAGTATGTGATTGTTGTTTAAGTGACTGTCCCTCACATGAGGACAAATACCTTGTCTGCCTTGTTTCAGTAAATAAATGAAATGAACACATGTACAATATGTAAACCTTAAGTAATAGCATCAGTGATAACTTCAGCACCACCATCCTCTCATTTTCTACCTATATTTATGATCACTTCTCCTTGAAGCGAAGGGGAGGGGAGAGGAGGGGAAGAGAGGGCAAGGGAGATGAAGAGCCTAATAAAGCTCTCATCTATAAAATATCTCTGTCATCATCATGTTCTCCGGAGGGCCGTGTGTTGATTAAACGAAATATGTAATGAATCTAAAGCACCTGAAGGGCTTAACAAACAGCTTGGATTCAGCAAATGTTGGCTGTGTATTTAAAGCACCAGGCATAATGCCTAGAACGCATATCAGAGAAATGACAGTTCTCTTGTCCTTTTAATCTCATTCTATCACCAGCTTGGCCTGATATGGTTAAGAATGGAACTCTGGCTGAGAGATACTTTTCTCCTTTAGGATCACTAGGAACATAACTTACTAGGTGCAAATAGGTTATTTATCTCTGTATGTTGTCTAAGGAAAGTCAAATATCCATTAACGTAAGCTGACACACCAGAAAATGACCTCAGAATTATACTGAAATTTGTTTCAGCAAGCAAATAATCATATTATTTAATTTCAGAACCTAACTTTAATTTTGAAGAGAAAAAAGTTTAAATTATTACATAACAAGATTAGCAATGGTTATTAAAAATACCTACTACATCTAATACAAGTTTACTTACTATAAATAAAACAATAAATTGAGTACATGATGAGAAGACAATCATAACAAAGGGTAAATAAACTATAAAGTACTACATGATTTTTTGTTAATAATTCACACAGGCCAGGTGCCGGGGCTCACGCCTATAATCCCAACACTTTGGGAGGCCAAGGCGAAAGGACTGCCTGAGCCCAGGGGTGTGTGACCAGCCTGATCAACTTGGTGAGACCTTGTCTCTACAATAAACAAAAATAAAAATAGCCGGGCATGGTGATGCACACCTGTAGTTCCAGCTACTTGAAAGGCTGAGGTGGAAGTTGCCTGAGCCCAGCAGGTTGAGGCTTTGGTAGCCGTGACTGTGCCATTGCACTCCCACCTGGGTGACAGATGAGACTTCTACTAAAATAATAATAATAAGAAGAAGAAGAAGAAGAAGAAGAACAAAATTATTCATCTTAAATTCTTTTTACCATCCTGTTTCTAAAATCATTCTGTATAGCCATTTGTGAGTATGAGGAAAATGATAAAGGAAAATAGTATAAAGGGAGCATAGTGGAAGCCAGACTGCCAGGTATGTTAATTACTAAGACCTTGGGAAAGTCACTTAACTACTCTCTGCCTCAGTTTCCTCGTCAATAAACTGAGACTTAACAACAGTACTCACATGAGTGATCTATCACAGAAACAAAGAACTGAGTAACACATGTTCTCACTCATAAGCGAACCTTGAACAATTATCGTAAGACTCTAAGAAAAGGATTGGCAATCATGGGAATCTGAGGGGGGTGCACACCTTCTCAACAAGGGCACCTTCCTAATGAACATTTGTATACCTAACCCTGACTTGTACCCCACATCTTTTAAATTAAAAAATTTTTTTTAATTGTACTCACCTCATAGGGTTGTTGTGCAGATTATATGAGTTAATATATATAAAATGCTTAGTGCAGTACCTGGTCTATAAGAAGCATTATTAGCTATTATTATTATAGTATCATGCTGCTGTTAACTATTATTATATTGCTTTGTTTCTTTGTATCATTATGGTTAATAGCTGTCGTACTGGACAGCACAAATACAAAACATTTCCATCGTTGCTGAAACGTCTGTTGGACACTGCTGTATCAAACTACAGCATAATTAAAATGCCTGATGAGATAACACATATCATCTTCCCTAATTTTTTTAAGGAAGTGCTCAGTAAAAAGCATTCTAAATCCAAAGTATTTTTTAATCTAATAACTTTAACATGTCACAAAGAACTTAGGTTTAAGTTCTATTTAACAAAACAAATAAAAGAGCAGTGTGGGAGGCAAGAAAGACTGTCCCTTCAGTAAGGATCTTTATTGTGAGGGATAACCAAACAAAAATATTTTTTAAAATTTCCTATCTACTCTACATCAAGTCTTCCACTAAACTCTACCTTCTCTGTGAATGGTACCATACTTACAAGAGAATTAATTATACTCAAATACAATTATCAATATATTAAAAAAGCAAACTTTTGATATTGTAGTATTATATACTTATTAACACAATAAATAACAAGATCTAGAAGAAGTCTAACAACTAGCCTAATTTTGAAGTACTGGTTAGGATAAATTGTATTTTGAGATATCTATAATTCCTGAAATGTAATATGAAAATATTTCTGATTTCTACCAGTGACAAAATAAGTATTGCTAATACAACTGTGATCTGTCGCCTACATTCAAAACTGAAGGAACTGCTACATTTCAGTTAGAGGTCAGTAAAAATAAAGATGTGATTATTTTCCCAAGTACATGAACCCTAAGTTTGTTTTTTTTTTTTTTAATTGCTTAAGAGATTAGACTTTATCATCACAAAAACCTGAACACAAACCCACCATTTTCTAGCTACATAATGCTGGGAAACAATACTTAACCTCTCTACCTTATGTGTGAATTACAAACAGAATACAATAAAAAAGTTGTTTAAAAAATAGAAACAGAAATAATACCTACATAAGATTGCTGTGTTATTTAATAACTACCACGTATGCCAGCTACTTGACACAGTTTTTGAGACATTTTCAATAAATATGTAAACTATTATAATCAGTAACCAACATCTACCAATTATATACTTCATGAACCTGTATCAGAAACTCAGAGATTTGGAATCAGTTGGTCTGGGGAGAAACCCAATCCCTGCTATAATTTTAAAACTCCTAGATGACTCTAATATGCAGTAACTGGCCTAAACACAAAGTTCAAACATTTTAGTTTGGCACATTAAGTACTCTGGTCACTGCTTATACCTCTCTGTATTTTAATCGCTTCTCCACAGGCACACCCTACTCCAATCACAATCAAGTAATAGTTACAGAAAAAATGGGCTATAGTAGAGTTTCTCAAACATCAGCCTACATCAGAATCACCTGAAGGATGTGTTAAACCACAGACCGCTGGTCTCTTCCTCCACAATTTCTGAGTCAACAGGCCTAGGTTGAGGTCTAAGAATCTGCAAGTCTAAGTTTCCATGTAATATACCACTGGTGCAGGGACCCCAGTTTGAGATTCACTAGGCTACACTAGATCACAGCTCTGTCCCTTTGCATATCCACATACACTGTTCCTTTACCCGAAATGCCATTCCCATTTCCATAATCCCACTCTTGCCTTGCTTTCACTTCTCTTTCAAAACTCACATAGGAATTCACTTCCTTCAGGAAGCATTTTCTCGCTTCAACAAACCACCTCAAGGCATTCATTACCTACTATAAAAACTCAACTACAAAAAAATAGTACTACAGAATGTTCTTAGTGGTACACTAATGCACAGGGTAGATATCTGCTGGCAAACATGGGTTCTTCTGTAAGAATTAAAAAACAGTAGAAGAAGCAAATGGACAATTTGTCAAGCAGAATAAAATCTGGATTTCACCTTCCACCTGCCCACTTGGTCAGGCATCTTTATGCAGGGCATCAATTCCACAATCATTCATGGCAGCCCTGGCATAGGGCAAAGAGAATACTTAGACCAACTCTGGATGACACTAAGGCTATCAGGATATCAGGACAAGATTTTTGAAGAAAGTGCCACCCAAGGCTTGAAACTTGATGTGCACAGCCCCCCCGCCCCATGCTTCAAGAAAACAAGAACTATGCTTTAACGTCTTCGTAACCAGTGTTTGGCTCACTGTAGATGTTTAACAAATGCTTGATGGATGTCGCAATGAATAAATTATATGAAAACACTTGCTGATCTATTTTTTTTCCACTAAATAAATGAAAAAGCAAACACCTGGCACCAAAAACTGCAAGGGCTATCTAAATATCAATAATGTTTTTGGTCTCTACACTTAGCTAGAAGAAAGCATCAGGTAATCCAATAAACAGGTGGGCGGTGTGGAGGCAAAATATCATACTTAGGTCTTTTAAAACTCAACACCTTCAGGTCAGACTCAGTGGCTCACCCTGTAATCCCAGCACTTTGGGAGGCTGAGACAAGTGGATTGCCTGAGCCCTGGGTTCAAGACCAGCTCAGACAACTTAGCGAGACCTCTTCTCTACAATAAATCAAAAATTAGCCAGGTTTGGTAGTGTGCACCTGTAGTTCCGGCTACTTGGAAGACTGAGATGGAAGGATCGCCTAAGCCCAGCAGGTCAACGCTGGGGTGGCCGAGAGTGCCACTGCACTCCAGCCTGGACAACGGAGTGAGACTTCACTTCAAAAACAAAAAACAAAAAGCTAAACACCTTCAAATGAAGAACTGCATTGCCTAATTAAGAGTTGATTTCATGATTATTTCCCACAGTGACCGAAAAACTTACAGAAATCAGGCAACCTAACCAAAGACACTAATTTTAGAGACTAAGAAACTGAGTCCCAGAAAAGTAAGGAATCAAAGACATACCTGCTAGTTAGTGTATGAACTGTAGAACTGTATTTAAAACTCAGATCTCTGGCCCTATACTAGTTTTCTCTCTTCTACATTATGTTGCCTTTAAAGTCATAAAAATAAAAATATCCATAACATTTTAAAAAACCTCTTAATTAACCAAAATTCTGTTCTGCATCCCATTTCTTTCTTTCTTTCTTTCTTTTTAAGATGTGGGGTACAATTCAGGGTTAGGTATACAAATGGTCATTATGCAGGTACCCTTGTTGACGAGATGTGCCCCTCCCTCTCCTGACAGTTTCCCTCAACTGTCAATCCCACCTTCCCTCCCCTGGCAATTTCCCACTACTGTCAATACCATTTCTTATAGTATTATGGTAATTGTTCGAGGTTCCATTGTTATCGGAGGAAAAACTCATCATCTATTATCTTATTTTGTCCAAGAACCTGCTCCAAAAGGAAACCTTCCAGGATATGTATAGTTCTTGGTAAAGTTTCGTTCCTACTCCGTTTGCTTGCAGAATTATACTTGAAAAGCTTATTCTTAAATAATCCTGATAAAGTCGTCAAAATTTATCAATTACCAAGAAAGCATCACAATGTCTTTCCAGAATACAGTACCTTTTCTAAAGAAAGAGTCTAATTTTTGAAATATGTTTGCTAATAAGCAGACAACACTGATTATAACCTTTATCTCTCAATTAACCAGAATATCTCATCATCTGACCATTCTCATTAATAAAGGTTTAATCTACTGCTAGCTCTACATGCTGATGAAAACCAATTAATCAAAATTCTTTGCTTCTGGAAAGTAACCTCACCAATTGATCTAGATGATAATTTTATTCACCTTTTAAGATTAATGCTCTGGCCGGGCTCGGTGGCTCAGCCTGTAATCCCGCGCCTTTGGGAGGCTGAGGTGAGTGGATTGCCTGAGCCCGCAGGTTCGAGACCTGCCTGGGCAACTTGGCGAGACCTCATCTCTACAATAAATCAAAAACTAGCTGGGCGTGGTAGTGCACGCCTGTAGTTCCAGCTACTCAGAAGGCTGAGGCGGAAGGATCGCCGGAGCCCAGCAGGTCGAGGCTGCGGTGGCCGGGAGCGGCCACTGCACTCCAGTCTGGGCGACAGAATGAGACTCCAACTCAAAAAAAAAAAAAAAAAGGTTAACGCTCTTTGGATCTACACATGATGAAACAGTCTAATGGTTAAAAGTTAACTTTTTAACCCCTATGGCTGCCCATTCAAGTGGAATACTTTCATCCCATTTTATAGATGAGAAAACTAAGGTTTAGAAAGATTAAAAAAGTTGCCCAAGTTTACATAGCTAGAAAGGCATAGAGTTAGAATTGGATAGTGCGACTCCAATGCCAGGAACTCTCTCAGAAAAGGTAATAGCTTTCTTAGTCTAAAATTTATCATGTGACAGTGTCTCCACCTATGAACAAAAGCTTTTTTAACTACAACTAGCAGTGCACAGTACGCAGTAAGGCATTTTCTTTCCAAAAGTACACTTAGGCTATAACAATAAATAAGATCACAGCCTAAGATGTTCTTTAATTTTTATATCTCACATTATGAGAATTTCTGCACACTTGCTAGTTGGTACTATCTCTGCTAGAGAATAGAGGATGCCTACCTCTCAGTATAATAAATGACATGGGAAAAATTGCAACCTGGTACAATCATGGTGAATTGAGGTTTAAAAGAGGGAAGCAGGGATCTAAAAGAATACAACAAGGTCATATTCATGCTTGATTATGTATAAAACACCTCCTTATGCCACTCGAAGACTGAGGAGACAATGGTGTCTCCCTACCGCCTGGATCTTTAAACCAATTAAACTGTAAAGGGAAATCTTGTAAAGAGCCCCAAACAGTACAGATAATATTTAACTAATTAATGTTGTGATTAGAAAATAAAAAACTCTTATGACTCATGTTTTGACACTTCCTGACACATGAAAAGAATCTACCGCTACCGGAAGGGGAGGAGTTCACAGGGACAAAAGCACCTCTTGGTTTTGTACTGTATCCTAAACCTACTTCCCCCATCCACAACGTTTCATGAATCATTCCTGCTGGTTTAGTTTGCTGCTTTGGGGTTTTTGTTTTTTAATCTCTCTAAATAGAATAGGAGTTTTTAAAGAGAAGAACCTATGTTTCTCAATTTTGTATACCCACTACCAGACACGGAAATAAACGCTCATAAAAATATGAACTATGAAATAAGAGTCTTTTGTTGAAAGAATCTTAACTGAAGGAAATCCTGTCATTTGTGACAAAATGGATGAACCTGGATGACATTATGTTAAAACAAGGCAGGCAAATACCTATGACCTCATTTACACGTGGAATCTTAAAAAGTTGAACTTACAGGAGAGAGTAGAATGGTGGTTCTAGGGCTAGGGGCAGGCGTGGGAATTGAGAAGAGACTGATCAAAAGGATACACATTTCAGTTTGGCGGAACAATTCAAGACAACTACTGTACAACATGGTGACTACACTTAATAACAACATATCAGTATACTTGAAGTTCTAAGAGAATAGATTTTAAGTATTTTCACCACAAAAAAAGTATGTGAAGTAAGACATATGTCAATTAGCTTGATTTAGCCAGTCCATAATGTATTAATATATCAAAACACATTATACACCACAAACATGTAAATTTTATTTATCACTTAAAAATTATGTAGATTTTTAAAAATAAAATAACAAAAAGCAATCTTAACTATATTAGCAACAAAAAGATGAGATAATTGAAGCAGAAATTAAACATCCTCCAGAAATTAAATGTCCTCCAGAAATTAAATGTCCTACCCAAGACAACATAACTGTTACATGGCGGAAAAGGGAAAAAAGTCAAATATTCCCAAGATAAACTTCAAAATGCAAAGGATTTCAACATGCTGAGACTGAGAGAAAACTGGCTTTTTAAGAGACTGAGTGTCTAGGTTCTGAAACTAAACCTGGGTTCAAATCCTATCACTTATTAGCTTTGTGGCCTTGGGACAATTCATTTAAAACATTACACAAGATACTGCACCTTACAAACATTACCACTTATTAAACCTTATGCTGCCAAAAATAAATGCAACAGGCACATCCAGAGAACAATAAATGTTGACTGAAGTTATTAGAAAAAAATTGTAAAGATTCTACAGCTTACTGTTTTCTTTTCTTTTCTTTGTGAGCTATATCAATTATACAGTACAATATGTAAAAGTCTAGACAATAGTTTAAGGAATTTTAAAACAAGCACCCCACAAAATTCCTACTAAGGCCAAGAAATAGACTACCACAAAAGCTTTTCCACAATATGTCCCTCCCTAATTACAAACTTGGGAAATTTAATCCAAGCCTCAGTCCCCACCAGTAAAAGTGAGATAATACCCACATAACAATAATTACCCCACAGGATGACTATAAAATGTTTACTGATATATAGTAAATACTCAATGAGTGTTTTCTTACACACACACAAATATCAGAACAAAGATGTGGGGAGAAAAAGGATGCAACAAGTCTATAACCAAATGCTGAGAGAACATAAAACCAAAGAGAAATACAGTGCACAGATAAAGCTGGAAAGCTAAGTTGTTGCCATGTAGGAAATAGAATTAAAAAACTAAGAAGCAAATAACATGGGGGAAAGTGAGAAAATTCACTTGGCAGTTTTGGGAGACAAGTCTCCATGAGGGTCTCTCCATTTTCTGCATGTCTTAAGAAGGGATGCACTGAATGCCTTTATTCCAATATTTTCAAGGATGTTTATACAGTGAACAGTCCTGGAAAAGAGACAGTGTCTCCCGGAGAGCAAAAGGCATACTTATTATCCATTACAAAAGATGTGAGTTTGTGAAAGTTGGGGATTTCTCTCTTGTAATACAACACACTGTTATGCAGGTATCACTTGGAACTCTTCCCACGGCCCTGTGCAAACTGGGGCTCAGAGCTCTGATGCAAATGCTGCTTCTCCAGCTAATGATATAATGCATTATTTTTCATCTCTGACCAAGTCATTGCAATGGCTTCTACCAGGACCCACCAAACTATGCCAAGTTAACTTGTCAGTCTTCAAGTAGGGTAAAACCGCAAACTCTTCACAATCCTTGACTGGCACTAGCACATAGCCAATGTTTATTATAATTGCAAGATTTCACTTTCGTGTTATAAGGAGGGTTTTTTTAAAAAACAAGACTCAACCATATGCTACCGTCCAAAAGTGGCACTTTAAATATGAAAAAGAGAGGTTTAAGTAAACGGGTAGAAAAAGATATACTATGGAAACAGTAGGCTCAAGAAGGCTGGAGAGGCTAAATAAATATCAGAGCAGACTTCAAGACAAAGATTATTACCAGAGATAGAGAGAGATTTCATGATAAAAGATTGATTTTTCAAAACAACAATCATAAGTTACATATGTCTTAAGACAGAGTTTCAAAATAAATGGGGCAAAATTTGACAGAAATAAGAGAGAAACAGACAATTCCACAGTCATAGCCAGAAAGAGATGATTTTTAAAATGCTATTAAAACATGTTATAACTGATTAATATTTATGAAACACTACACCAAACAACAGCAAAATACACATTATTTTCAGGTATGAAAGATACATTAATAAAGATGGCCCATATGCTGGCCCATAAAAACAAGGCTCAAGAAATTTCAAAGGATTAAAATCATAAGAGTATATTCACAGACCTCAAAAAGAAATTAAGTTACAGGTCAATAATAATAAGATATCTGGAATAACCCGATACTGAAAATTAAACATACTTTTTAAGCAATCTATGGGTAAAACAAGAAATCACAAAGAAAATTGAAAACTATTTCAAACTAAATGATGATAAAAATATGACACATCAAAACCTGTGGAATGCAGCAGTGTTCAGAGGAAAATCTACACCTTTAAATGCTTGTATTAGAAAACAAGAAATGCTGAAAATCTAAGAACTATGATTTCATTTCAAAAACTAGAAAAAAGCCAGGCTTGGTGGCTCAGCCTGTCGTAATCCCGTGCCTCTGGAAGGCTGAGGTGAGTGGATTGCCTGAGCCCGTGGGTTCGAGACCCACCTGGGCAACTTGGCGAGACCTCATCTCTACAATAAATCAAAAATTAGCCGGGTGTGGTAGCGCGCACCTGTAGTTCCAGCTACTTGGAAGGCTGAGGCGGAAGGATCGCCGGAGCCCAGCAGGTCGAGGCTGCGGTGGCCGGGAGCGGCCACTGCACTCCAGTCTGGGCGACTGAGTGAGACTCCAACTAAAAAAAAAAAAAAAAAAAAAAAAAACTAGAAAAAGAAGGCCAAAGTAAGTGGAAGAAAAGTATAAAAGAGCAGAAACCAATGAGACAGTACAGACAAATACAGAAAATTATCAAAGTGGATTATTGGAAAAGAAAACAAAATTGAAAAAACTAATTAGGCTGGTCTAGATAAAATGAACACATTAACAACAACAAATTAAAGAGGAGCTATCACTACAGATCTTACAGACATTAGGAGGCTAACAAGAAACTCATAAACAACTTATACCAGCAGTTCCCAACCTTCTGGCATCAGAAACTCGTTTCGTGGAAGACAATTTTTCCATGGATAGGAAGGGGGGGGATGTGCAGTCAACCCTCACTGCTAATGTTAATCTGTATTTGCAGCCACTCCCCAGCACTAGTATCACCACCTCAGCTCCACGTCAGAGCTCAGACATTAGATTTTCATAAGGACCTTGCAACCTAGATCCCTCACAAGCACAGTTCACAACAAGGTTTGCACTTCTATGAGATTCTAATGCTGCCACTGATCTGACAGAGGCAGAGTTTTCCTTGCCAGCCATTCACCTCCTGCTGTGTCGTCCAGGGTTGGGGAACCCTGACTTATGCTAACAATTAGGTAAAATAAACAAATTTCTTTAAAAATACAATCTACCAAAACTGACAAAGATGAAACAGAAAATCTGAATAGCTCTTTGTCTAATATAGAAACTGAATCTGAATTTATCAAAAACCACCCTTCAAAACAAATGCCAGGGATGGGATTGGCAGTTGAGGGAGGAAGGGGTACACCTCATCAACAAGGGTACCTAGATGATCCATGTTTATATGCCTAACCCTGAATTGTACCCCACATCTTCATAATAAAAATTTAAATTAAATAAATAAAAACAAATACCAAGTCCAGGTGGTATCACTGCTAAATTCTAACATTCAAGGAAGAATTAACTGCATTACATAAAGTCTTTTATAAATAGAGGGAACACGTCCCAACCTTTTTTATGAGGCCATCAAAATCCCAATATACCAAAACCTGACAAAGACAGAAAGACAAAACCCTCATGAAAAACATGCGAGAATCTCTATCAAAATACTAGTAAATTCATAAAAATACACACACACACACACACACACACACACACACATTACACTGTGACCAAATTGGGTTATCACAGGAATCAAGATTATTTTAACTTCTGAAAACCACCACTTATTTATCCATTCAAGTACTGAAGGACATTTAGTTTATCTCTGAATTTCAGTTACTGCAAATAAGGTAAATAAGCTACTGTATACCCTGGCATACAAAAGAATGTCTTTCAATAGAAATATAAAGACAGGAGTAAAACCGCTAAATTAAAAGTACATGTACCTTCAACTTACTAAGACTCTTTCCCAAATAACTGTATCAATTGACACCCCTGCCAAAAGTAGGAGTGTGACTTCTCTACATTTTCTTTTTTGATTCAGAGTCTCACTTTGTCGCCCAGGCTAGAATGCAGTGGCACACTCAGGCCACCTGCAGCCTTGACCTGCTAGGCTCAGGCCATCCCTCTGCCTCAGCCTTCCAAGTAGCTGGAAACACAGTGCACACCACCACCCAGTTAATTTTTTGTATTGTAGAGACATGGTCTCACCAAGTTGCCCAGGCTTGTCTCGAGCCCCTGGACTCAGGCAATTCTCTCACCTCTGCCTCCCAAAGTGCTGGGATTACAGGTGTAAGACACCACACCCAGCTAATTTCTCTACATTTTCATCAACATTTGATATTAGCAGTCTGTTCAATGTCTGTCAATCTAATGGAAGTGAAATGGTTTCTTCTCGTGGCTCTCCTTTGCACTTTTCTTTCTGCCAATGAGATTAAAATTCAATACTTTTCCAACTGTGAGTTGCTGAGTCATGGCATCACTTAGTTGAGTTGCAACATAAGCTATCAGAGTACACTGCATAAAGACTCAATATTATTTCATTAAGCTTATTTTCACTGTGTGTGTTTGTACTGGGCCACAATGTACTGTTTTTGTAACTGCTAGCTTCTAGCAAGTTAAACGACATTGCTATAGCTCTTTAATTACAGCAAAACTGCATAAGACACTTGGAGAACTGGACTTTGGTCCACAATACAGAGGAATGCATTTTGTAAAGAAGGCAAGATTCAAGATGTTCAAGTATGGACTAGCAAGACCCGAGATTTAGAAGAGGCAAATCTGAGGAAAACAGAGGATGTGTTACAGGAAGATTCTATAAAACCAACTGGACTGTGACCTACCTAAATAAAGCTCACTTTAAAAGAATCACACATGGCTGGGTTCGGTGTCTCAGCCTGTAATCCCAGCACTTTGGAAGGCCAAGGCGAGTGGACTGCCTGAGCCCACAGGTTCGAGACCAGCCCGGGCAACTTGGCAAGACCTCGTCTCTACAATAAATCAAAAACTAGCTGGGCATGGTAGCGCACCCCTGTAGTTCCAGCTACTTGAAAGGCTGAGGCAGAGGGATCACCAGAGCCCAGAAGGTCAACACTGGAGTGGCTAAGAGTGTGTCACTGTACTCCAGCCTGGGTGATAGAGTGAGACTCAAAAAAAAAAAATCACATATTTCTCAAAAAGACAAGGTTTCATTTCAGTACTAAAAGGCAGAGAAACCGGGATCTTGTCCTCTTAACTACTAAAATGATAGAATCACTGACCCCTTCTTCTCTACAGATACAACCCTAATTCCTTCCTCAAGTACCATCTCAATCTCCGGCTTTTGCAAGACAATCTTAGTCTCTGCTTCCTAAATTTTTCCCTCCAGAGTACCACGGTAGCAAGAATAATCTAAATTCTAAAGATTCAGTTTTTATTTCTGTTCAGTCAAAGAT
Organism: Carlito syrichta; assembly: GCF_000164805.1. NCBI lineage: Eukaryota > Metazoa > Chordata > Mammalia > Primates > Tarsiidae > Carlito > Carlito syrichta. The sequence goes on from NW_007232006.1 coordinate 48,473, forward strand.
TTACCAAGCTTCTACAATATCATCTCTGTATTAAGAAACTAAGATGTATCTCCCCAATAACTTTAACTCCTGGTTACAGTCTTTAAAGCCTGATATCCTCAGCTAATACCGTCCTAATTTCTCTTCTTGAAAATATTTTGCTTTGTGGACTTTTAAATTTACTGTGACTAAACTGCTACCTTCTTTGTTCCACCAATAACCTCCCCATTCTGACATTTTCAAGTAATTAGCCCCTTCATAAGAATTCTCTCCTCACAAACTGCTGGACCAATCACAGCACAGCAGCTGTCTGATGCAATGGCATGTAAATCTATCTTCTGCTTTATAGGGATATGACCTAAGGCACTGAAATTCCTTAACCTCTCAGAGACTCAATCTCACCTCTAAAACGGGTAAAACAGTAGGCATCAAGGAACGGCAAGAATTACATAATCTCTTTTCTCCCAAGGAGGCACTTAAACTGAAGTACCAGAAAAATGGGAAAGGAAAGGGGGTGAAGGAAAGACAAAATAACCAAGAGTAAACTGATGGGTCTATGCTCCACCAATGTTCTCTCCCTGGATGTCCAGATTCTAGAAAGGCAAATGAGAAGCTACTTCTTATCCTGAAGCAGGCAAAAATTCTAAGAACCTTGTATAATCCCCTTCCCTTGACTGTGGGAGATGCCTGTAGATATAACGGGTATCACTCCTGTAACTATGTTATATGATAAATGAGAAGTTTGCATATGTAATTAAGGTCGTTAATCAGTTGAGTTCACCAAAAAGGAAAGTATCTGGGTGGACCTGACCCAGCCTGATGAAGCTTTCTTAAAGGAGGCCTTACAAGAGAGAAAGAGGTCGACAGAGGAAATCAGAGAAGGGTTTCTGCTTGCCTGGATAAAAGCAAACAGACATGCTGTCAACTGCCTATGTGGCCACACAGCAAGGAACTAAGAAGAGTCCTTGGCCAACACCTAGCAAGAAGACAGGGACACTTCAGTCATATTGACACAAGGAAATCAATTCTGCCAACAAGTAGTGACCTTGGAAGAAGACCATATGCCACAGGTGAGAACTGCCTGTGATTTCAGCCTGTCTACATCTACCCAAACTTCTAACCTGTGGAACGTGAAACGGGAAAATGAGTTAATTTGTAGCCATTTGTTATGCGTCAAAAGAAAATACAACTCCTCAGTAAGGATATAAAGATGCGGAACAGAGAAAATACAAGGGGGGGAGGCATGTGTCTTCCTCAGCGTATATTGTATCCCAGACAGCACGGACTTTGAAGATACGCAAATCCAGAATCAAGGAAAGAGCAGCAACACTAGGTCGTGTTGCATACATGTTAAGTTTTAGCAATTAAAAAGGGTTTTCCCACCGCATCTTGCCAAGCAACCCGCGTAAGACACTACCCTCCGTGTATTTTCTATTCCACAGGTAGGGGTTTCGCGCTGCCCAGGCCGGGATCCGGAGTGGCGGGGCCCCAGCAGCTCGCCGCTGCCCCCAGTCTAGAAACGAGGAAACTGAGGCGCAAAGGGCAACGTCCCGCGACCACAAGCCCACGGGAGGCCCGGCCCCAAGCGAGGCCAGCCCTGGGCCCCTCCCTCTCCCCCAGCCCACAGCTTCCTCCAGGCTTTAAAAGAGCCAGGCCCGTGGCGAGGACGTGAGTCCTCGCCTCAAAGGGCCAATCCTCGCAGCACAATTTTCCGTGTTTCACGTCGATTTAAATATCGGGGCATCCAAACTAAAATGGAGACAGAAAAGTGCCCGAAGATGGTCTGTCAAAGTGATCACAGGTAGGCTCCTTGATGAAATTGACTCAGGGCCCAATGTGGACGCGCACAGAGGGGGGAAAAACACCTGTTAAGTTTTCCAGAACTTTATTTGGGTAACAGTGAGTGCTGCAAGGACTCCCGGACTCGAGGTAAACACCACGCCGGCTTCCTCCCACGTCGCCCCGCTCGGCCCGGTCCCCGCGCGCGGCGGGGG
>NW_007232007.1:0-45628 GCF_000164805.1 Carlito syrichta
AACCAAAAAAAAAAAAAAAAAAAAAAAGACTGTTAAGTATGCTTCAATGACTTGTAGAAATGCTAATAAAAACATCATAAAACAGATTACTACAAACTCATAATAAAAGTATATTTTCTTTTTTAAAAATAAATTTTTTGTGTGTCGAAGTCTCACTCTGTCGCCCAGGCTGAGTGCAGTGAGGCTCACGGCCACTGCAGCCTCGACTTGCTGGGTTCAAGTGATCCTTCCACCTCAACCTTCCATGTAGCTGGAACTACAAGCACGCACCACCACATCTGGCTAATTTTTTGATTTATTGTAGAGACGAGATCTCGCCAAGTTGTCCAGGCTGGTCTCAAACCTGTGGGCTCAGGCAGTCTTCTCACCTCGGCCTCCCAAAGTGCTGGGATTATAGGCATGAGCCACCACGCCCGGCCTAAAAGTATATTTTCAGGTATACACCTATACTTCAAATATGTGGCCCAATGAGCAAATCCGGTTTTTATGGAATGTAGCAACTAACATGACTCTTGGAATATTTATCTGTAAATGTTAGTTAAGTATCACTGTAAGATCAAAGATAAAAACTTTGGTTGAACAAGGGTACCTGCATAATCAATGTTTTGTATACTTAACCCTGAATTGTACCCCACATCTTCATAATAAAAAATAAATAAATTACAATAAATTGTATCACTTCAGAAAAAAAAATGGAAATCTCACTGACCTAGTCGTACATTTGAAGATGCATGACCCATGTATATTTCTGATTAGCTTCACATATTCACAAACCTGCTTCTCAACACTTTGCTGTATGAGTGAATTGAAGTCAAACAGAAACGAGAAAATGAGCTTATCTACCTTTCCCCTTAAGATGCACTGTAAATGACACAAGGGAAAACAAACTGCTTTTTTCAGAGGGGCTCGTTTTCACCCTGAACTACTATACACCAACCTGATCACACTTATTGAATCCAATTTACCTAAATTTGAAATTAATAGTGAGCACCTGGATCATTGCTCCCACACCAGTAAGACAATGACTCTATAAAACAACATGATAAAGCATGAAAGCCACTAGTCAAATGGAAAACTTTGCCCCTTCCTTGCTGCTTGTGCTGGCCTACAAGCAACTTCAAACAGTACTGGAAGTAGTGAGAAGTCACGTAACATTTTTCACTTGGATTGAATTTACTCTTCTGTAATTTGGTCAAGGGAAAAAAAAAACCAACAACACAAGGGTGTTGGAAATTCTACAGAGACAGATTAGTTCAACAGTAACAACACAGGGAAGAGAAGTGAATGATTCTTTAGCATGTGAGGCACTGCACAGAAGGTCCTGGAGAATCCATAAGCCTAGTGAGAAGACCATGAGTAGTTTGTTAATGACACAAGGGCTTCAAATTTGAATTTGTCTTTTTACTCAGCTGTTTTGGGAGTACATCATTCATAAGGCATTCTTTTTATTTTTTATTTTTATTTTTTGAGTTGGAATCTCGATCTGTCGCCCAGACTGCAGTGCAGTGGCCGCTCCCTGCCACCGCAGCCTCGACCTGCTGGGCTCCGGTGATCCTTCCATCTCAGCCTTCCAAGTAGCTGGAACTACAGGTGCATGCTACCACACCCAGCTAATTTTTTGATTTATTGTAGAGATGGGGTCTTGCCAAGTTGCCCAGGCAGGTCTCGAACCCGCGGGCTCAGGCAATTCACTCACCTCGGCCTCCCAAGGCGCGGGATTACAGGCTGAGCCACCGAGCCCGGCAAGGCGTTCTTGATATTAATATTTTCCATTCCATAGACTCTTTTGACAAACTATAGACTTTTTCACCACATTAATTTTAAATTTAACACGAACATCTGGTAACTGCATTTATTCATCTGATTCTCAACCATCTACCCTCTCTGATTTTCTTCTCCTGCCTTTCTAAATAATCAAAGGGAAACAATTTGAGGATTGTACATTTAAAGACATCAGAAACCTATTGCCCAGATTAGAAAGATAACTCCTTCCTTTAAGCATTCAGTCAATCCATCATTCAATCGACATGAAGTCTGCTGAGCATACTTTAACCCAAAGACAACTTGCTTATTTTATTCCAATTTTAGGTGACTGTCCCAATGTCCCCAGAGCATTGTTCATCATTTTGTTTTGAGTTCATCCAAAAGCAGAGGTTCAGACTTGACATAGGTAGTTTATCTGTGGGAAAGAAGGAAAAGGGAGAGTGATACATGGAAGAAAGAAAAGCTTATGTAGGAGGGAGACCCCTAAAAACCGGAATTATCTTTTGGAGAGTGAGCCCCTCGTAGTACCCTAGACATTTGTTCCTCCAGATCAACAGTCAACCAAAGTTTTTTTTTTTCCTGAAGTGATATAATTTATTGTAATTTATTTATTTATTATTAGAAAGATGTGGAGTACAATTCAGGGTTAGGTCTACAAAACGTTGATTAGGTAGGTACCCTTGTTCAACCAAAGCTTTTATCTGGAAGTTTTGAGAAGGTTGTGCCACTATTTGCAGAAGAAACATCCAAGCTGAGGCAAGCAGGTGACTGTTTCTTCCACCATAACAATGTACCTGTCCACACCTTGCTGAATGTTCAGCAGTTTTTGACCAAAAGTGACATTACCCCCATGCCCCGCCCTCCCTATTTATCGGCTTTCACTCCGAGTGACTTTTTTTGTTTGCCTGGGTGAAAAAGCCCTCAAATGGAAACATTTTGCCAATGTGGAAGAGGGGAAACAAAAAATGACAGAAGCACTGAAAGGTTATCAACTGACAAGTTAAAAAACTGTTTTGAGCAGTGGAAAAAGCATCTCGAATGGTGTATTGCATCAAACGGAGAATACTTTGAAAATGACTGAAGTTTAAACACGTCAGTGTAAACACATAACTTTTTATAAACAAATTCCAGGAGTCTCTGGGTTCCCCTCACTAAGTATACATGATTGAGGTTGGCACAGAAGGCGACGGGGCTTAATTCTCTCGAGCCTCTGAGAAGCGTGCAGAATGGTCCATGTGAAGAGTGATGGATGGAGCCCTTGTTCACTGTCTGCCTTTCCTCTTTGGGGCAGGGGCTCTCCCTGATGGCATTAACTCCCTGGAATGTTTAGGAAGAGGGTTCCCCTGTGCTAGAAAAGACCCTGAGGTGAAAAGACAGAAAGATGGGTGGCAAGAGCTTGAGGTGGCTCCTGCCACGAACATGCAAGTCTGAGCTCATGCGGACACTTCAGCAACAGCTGAGGCCAGATCAGAAGCAGGCTCAAGGGACGTGAAGGTGGAGTATCGGGGACACTGGCTATATTCTCCAGGATACTGCCCACTTTCGAATGCAATTGTCAAGCTCTTTCACTAGACAGAATTACTGAGGATAGAGACTCTACCTTCTTCCCCTGCACCAAGAAATATGCCTGGTTTCTACCAGTCTGCCAACTTCTTGTTGGATAAAAAAATAAAATAGGCTGGGCTCAGTGACTCAGCCTGTCATCCCAGTACTTTGGGAGGCTGAGGCAAGTGGATTGCCTGAGCCTGCAGGTTCAAGCCCCATCTGGGCAACTTGGCAAGACCTCGTCTCTACAATAAATAAAAAATGAGCCAGGCATGGTGGCATGCGACTGTAGTTCCGGCTCCTTGGAAGGCTGCAGTGGAAGGATCGCCGGAGCCCAGCAGGCTGAGGCTGCGGTGACCAGGAGCGTGCCACTGCACTCCTGTCTGGGTGACAGAGTGAGATTCCAACTCAAAAATAAAAAAAAATAAAATAATACTTCCCCTTTCTAGTGTATACAAGAACTGATGACTCTTACTGTTACTTTTTTTGAGAACTAAGTTACTTTTTTGAGACCTTTCCTTCTTCCTTTATGCCAAGAACTATGCTTGGTTTATAGCAGAGTCTGCTAAATTCTTGTTGAATAAAAAAATAAAACAACACTTCTCCCTCCTACTGTCCATTAGAATGGATTTCTTCTGTACTATTATTTTTTGAGAACCCAAATAAAATGTATATTTACACAAAGAAAGTCTGTTATTTACACACATGGATTTATTTATGTTTGTAAGGCCAAGTCTCAGGGAGGAAGCTATGTACCCATTTTTTTCATTAGTTATTGCTGTATGACAAACGACTTCAAAACGTAGTGACTTAAAACTACAATAAGGTATTACTTTTCTAAACCTGTGGGCTGCCTGGGAGGTTCTTCTAATTCACAAGGGATCTTCTGGGATGCTGGGCTGACCCCAACATCCAAAATGGCCTCATGCAAATGGCCAACAGCTGGGATGAGCTTCTGGGTGGAGGCTCTGCTGGGTCAATCGACCAGAAGCCTCCATTTTCTCTACTTGGGTACCTGCACTCGGCTATTTTGGGGCTTCCTCACAGAATGGTGACTGGTTTCTGAGAAAAGAAGCATTCCAAACATATCTCAAACCTCAGGCCTGGCTGGGACATTACACAGTTTTATAGCACCGCACATATTATTAGTCAGAAGAGCTCAAAGGGCAAACCCAGATTCCAAAGGAGGAGAAATTAGTTCCACATCTTTATGGGGGTGACTGTTTTGGGGAGTACACATGGCCACATCATAGCTCAGCAAGGCAATGGTGTAAAGAAGTGGTGGTCAGGCCTTGTTGTGTGGCAGTGCTATGGTTTGAATGTGTCCCCCCAAATTTCATGTGTTGAAAACTTAACTGGTAATACAACAATATTGTCACCAGAAGAGACAGAATTCAACTCTAATTCAGAGACTCAAAAGATAAAAATAAAATAAAAACTGAGTGCATTCAGCATATCTGTATTACATATGTTATGATATGTTATGATATACAGTGCCACTCTTTTTTTCTTTTTAGATTGTCTAATTCTTATTGACATAATCTATGAGAGAATTTCCTGAGCCCATGGGTTTGAGGCCAACCTGAGCAACATGGCGAGACCCCATCTCTACAATAAATCCAAAAATTAGCAGAGTCTCACCCTGTCACTGGAGTACAGTGGCACGATCATGGTCTCAATAGGTTCAAGACTGCATCTCTACAAAAGTAGAAAAATGTGTGTCCTGGCACTACAGGCATGTGCCACTATGTCATGCTAATCTTTTCACTTTTTTTTTCTTTTTTGTTCTAATTTGAAGCATAAGAAACTGAAAAAAGCCCCAGGTCACACTCTCACAACCCAAACACTAAGCAACTCAAAATACTTCTCCAGTCCCAATCCTGAATTCCAGTTCTGATAACTGTGCTATGGCCACTTCAGACATGGAGACTGATGAGATCCTCAGTCCCCATATGAGTCCTGGGTTCAAGTGATCCTTCAATGACTATAACTGTAAGCATTTTGCAACAAATTGTTATGATCATTAAACACATGTAGTTAAGGACTTTGTTGCATCCATTTCCTTGTTCTTAGCTTGAAATTTTCATCGTCTGTATTAATTGTATATATCAAGTATAATTTTTAAACCCCCAAATTAATAAGCCACATGTGCTCTGTCTGTGCACTGAGAGCTGTCCTTCCACCTCGTTCCCATACATGGTGGGGTCTCCTCCCTTGGTACAGACTTCCCAGCAGTGTCCTGGCAGTCTTCCTGATCTAATTTTACCAGCCCAACCACCAGCAGAATGCAGCCAAGGAAAGACCCAGCCAATGTCACAGAAAGCAGAACCCTCCAAATGAGTCAAGGTGAATTCCTGATCCACAGGATCTGAGCAAATAAATGGTTTTTGATCATCAAGTTATGGGTCATTTGCTGTGCAACAAGAGATTACATAAATTTAGTAGAGTTGGATAATATTTGAAAAGTATACCATGTTTTGGTGGGATAAGCGGAAACGTTCCTACAGTTTTACTTTGACTCGAAATGGCTTCTGTTTTCTATACGAGATAATACACCTATAATTTAGAAGTTAACTCTGGCCCAGTGGTTAATTTGAGTCAGAGTCTCACTCTGTTACCCAGGCTGGAGTGCAGTGGCACACTCACGGCCATCGCAGCCTCGACCTTCTGGGCTCGGGTGATCTTTCTGCATCTGCCCAGCTAATTTATTTATTTATTTATTGTAGAGACAAGATCTCACCAAGTTGCCTAGGCTGGTCTCAAACCCCTGAGCTCAGGCAATCTTCTCACCTCTGCCTCCCCAAGAGCTGGGATTATAGGTATGAGCCACCATGCCCTGCCTGAGGCAAACATTTTCAAGAAGGAAGCCTAGTAGAAAAGCACTTCCTATTTTAGGATTCTTCTTCTTCTTCTTCTCCTCCTCCCCCTCCTCCCCCTCTTCCTCCTCCCTCTGTTGCCCAGGCTGGAGTGCAGTGGCACCATCATGGCTCACCACAGCCTCGAACTCCTGAACTCAAGCAATCCTACCACCTCCACCTCCCAAAGTGCTGGGATTACAAGCATGAGCCACTGCACCCAGCCAGGACATTTCTTCTGTATGTGCTGCTTTGTTCTCACTTTGTCTCTCAGGCTGGAGTGCAGAGGTAAAATCACAGTTCGCTCTAACTCAAACTCCTAGGTTCAAGCAATCCTTTCACCTCAGACTCCTAAGAAGCTGGGACTACAGGCATGCTGGGCTAATTTATATCCATGTCTTTATGTTCAAGCCATCAAAACCTGTACTCCTTTTTCCACAAAACAAACATTTCAAGTGAACCACGATAATAACTTTTTTTAAAAAACAACTCTGTTAAACTAGCTTATATGTAGACATGGGTTTTTTTGTTTATTATTTTTATTATTTTTTTGAGTCAGAGTCTCACTCTGTTGCCCAGGCTGGAGTGCAGTGGTATGCTCATGGCCACCACAGCCTCAACTTGCTGGGTTCAGGCAATTCTACCGCTTCAGCCTTCCAAGTTGCTGGAAACACAGGTGTGTGCCACCACACCTGGCTAATTTTTTTGATTTATTTTAGAGATAAGGATTCACCATGCTGCTCAGACTGGTCTCAAACCCTTGGACTCAGGCAATCCTCTCACCTTGGCTTCCCAAATTGTTGGGATTCAGGCATGAGTCACCGCACCTGGCTTAGACAAGGGTTTTTCAAATGCAGCTTACAAAATGTCTGAACAATGTGTCTGTGACATATATAGGTTAGTGAAAAGATGAAAGAAAAATTTTGAAAAATACTAGGCAAAAGAGAGAAGCAATTTTAAGAAAATGAAGAAAAACTTTAGTGATGCCACATATTATTACAACTTCTTATCAAATAGCCAAAGAGAGCAGACACTGAGTGACTGGGGGACTGATGGGGAGTCGGAGCACCCAGAAAGGAATTTGCAGTCATGAAGGAAGGGCCTTGTAAGCATCCCTCAGTTGAAAGCAATGGCTTTCTTACTGTTTCCTCTAAAGACTTCAGCTGGGTCATGACGACTCAGAAATGCGTTCATATTGTTAATATTAATAATAAAGTCCAGACTAAAAAATTCCAATTCATTTTTAGATCATTTTCAGAAGTGACTGATATTATAGTCATTGTCCTTGTGCTCAAAATACTCAAAGTTCCTTGTATGGGTTTCCCAAACAGGGATGAGAGTAGTCTCTACCTGGGGTACCTGGGTTATGTCTTTTAAATGCAGATTCAAATTCAACAAGTGACTTGAAGTACCCCAGAGTCAGGGAGCCAATGCCTTTGGAAGTTTGGGCCAGAATAGGGCCCATTTCTCACCTAGGAGAGCCACACAGTAAGGTTCCAATTACTACAGAAAAAAAAGTAGTCCCTCCCCTTAATATCTGCAGGAGAATTGATTCTAGGACTCTCCCCTTCATACCCATATTTCCAGACACTCAAGTCATTGATTTAAAAAATGGCATAGTATTTGCCTATAACCTCTACTATACTTTTTTTTTTTTGAGTTGGAGTCTCACTCTGTCTCCCAGGCTAGAGTGCAGAGGCACGCTCATAGCCACCACAGCCTCTATTTGCTGGGCTCAGTTGACCCTTCTGCTTCAGCCTTCCAAGTAGCTGGAACTACAGGCACATGCCACCATGCCAGGCTAATTATTTATTTATTAATTGTACAGATGAGGTCTTGCCAAGTTACCCAGGCTGGTCTCGAGCCTGTGAGCTCAGGCAATCCTCTCACCTCAGCCTCCCAAAGTGCTGGGATTACAGGCATGAGCCACCATGCCCAGCCTTCCAATATACTTTAAATCATTTCTAAATTACTTATACCTAATATAATGTAAATGCTATTGTTGTGATAATGTATTGCTTTTATTTGTATTACTTTTTATTATTGTTACTATTTATTTATTTTTCAGAATGTTTTTGATGTGCATTTGACCAAATCCTTAGATGCAAAGCCCATGGATACAGAGGGCCGATTGCATCATTAGAGTGAGATGCTACATATTAATATATACCAATAATGTGACTTATGACGGGCATGATGGCTCATGCCTATAATAATCCCAGCATTTTGTGAAGCTGAGGCGGGAGGATTACTTGAGCCCAGGAGTTTGAGCCCAGCCTGGGCAATATAGCGGCCTCCTCTCTACCAAAAAATAAAAACATCAGCCAGGCCTAGTGGTGCACACATATGGTCCCAGCTACTCAGGAGGCTAAGGCAGGAGGATTGCCTGAACCCTGGAGGGTGAGGTTGTGGTGAGCCCTGACCATGCCTCTTGCACTCCAGCCTGGGCAACAGAGTGAGATCCTGACTTGGAAAAAAATAGTTACTTAACCTTTCAGTTATCATTTCTCAGCATCAATTTGTATAGTTATAGGGATTAATAAGATAAATAACAATTACTCCTCAGCCCAATCCTGTGGGTGCCTTGAAGCTCTTTCCCAGGAGCAGGTGAGACCCTCAATTATGACCAGAACCCTGCTGGTAAGAGCTCAGCTTCTGCAGGTGGAGTCAACCAAGGTCAAGGGAAGGCCTTGGCCACTTGAAAAATACTAGGCAAAAGACTTCATCAACTTCATCAGTTGTCCTTATTCCTGCTGATTAATTGAGCTCTGTGAACACGGGGAATACCTGCTATCTTCTTGGAATGAAAGGTCACACTTAGCTCTTTAAAGGACTTACTCTGCCATCACACAGTCTGCACAAATGCAATGTTTTGACTCTGTTTTTGTCCCCAAGATGTCCATTTGGGAACTTGACTATCTAGGAATTTATTTGAAGTGCCTGGAATAGAGGTCAGTTCAGTTGATTATGAAATTAGTTTAATTATACTCTCGTCTGTTTTCACACATAACCTCTCTTAAATTTGCATTTCAGGAAACAGCATGGTGGTTTTTAGTTCAGGCTGCATGGTACAGTCATCTGGGGAGCTTTGAGAAATTCCAGCTCCCAAACCCCATCCCTAGAGAGAGTTCAAGTTAATTGGTCTAGGGTGCGGTCTGGGCATTGCATTTTTCAAAGTTCCCAGGTGTAAGACTATACTTTCAGGGATCAGTTCTGTAATTCACTGCTACAGAAGTTTCTCTGATCGTGTGGAGCACCAGAACCATGAGGAGGCACAGCGTTCTCTCCTGAGCATGAAGCTTGGTGTTGCTTCCCTGCAGTGGCCATTTGCCATGAATGATCATTCTTGCTTTCCCTCAGGGGAACAAGAGGGAGAGACACAGTCTGAATGGGAAAACATAACAAAATTCCCAGGTGATTAAAAATGTAGCCCAAACTGAAAACCATTGCTAGGTTTATATGATACAAAAGTCAATTCTGTTAAAAGCAGTAGGCCTGGCTTGGTGGCTGAGCCTGTAATCCCAGCACTTTGGGAGGCCGAGGTGAGTGGATTGCCTGAGCCCTCGGGTTCGAGACCAGCCTGCACAACTTGGAGAGACCTTGTCTCTACAATAAATAAATAAATAACTAGCTGGGCATGGTAGTGCATGCCTGTAGTTCTGGCTACTTGGAAGGCTGAGGTGGAAGGATCACCGGAGCCCAGTAGGTCAACACTAGGGTGGCCATGAGCATGCCACTGCACTCCAGCCTGGGCAATGGTCTGAGACTCCAACTCAAAAAGAAAAAAAAAGCAGTCACCACCACCACCAAACAATAAAACTATTTGATATGGCTGTATCTTAAATGTTGAATGGTTTATGCAGGAATTATTTTTGGCTTCAGATTTTTCTGGGATTGTAACTACATTTCACAATTTAAGTGACACAGCAAAATTTCAGGATTTAGCAAGAGAGAGAGAACAGAGAGAAAGAGGAAGGGAGGAAGGAAGGAAGAAAGAGAGAGAATTTCCATCACATAATAGTATAGCAGTAGTAACGATCCCCAAGTTTGTAATTTTATACTGTTCAAATGCAGAATTCAGCAGGAAATTCAGTCAGCAAAATTGCTTAGAGAAAAAAGTCTGTCCATAAAATCTCTAACCTCAAAGCTTTACAGAATTTAGCCTCAATAAAATCCAACAAGTGTAACACCATCAGCAGTGACATCTTTGCAGTTAGGTTACATTTAATTGATTTGAGGGACTTTAGTCTGCAGCAAATTTACACTTGCAGACTAGTGGAAAGAGTGAAACCTCCGTCTTGCCACAATATGTTTATCTTCTTTAATAAGCAAGGCTAACCACTTTCATGAGAGCAAGAGCAGGAGGTGATGCGACTGGCTTGGCTTTTGAGGGCAGTGACTGCCTCAAATAACGATTCTGCCAGGTTCCATGGAGGTTCACCGAACACCTGGCCCATCAGCTAAGAGGAGGTCGTAGCGAGCTCTTTCTGCCTAGTGACTGCTGTTGGTCTCTTCCACTTAATGTAATGAACCTTGTGAGCTGGATTGCTAGGTTCTGATGTTGATGTGAGGTAACTGTAAAGAATTTGTGAGAGGTTGGATGCAGTGGCTCACGCCTATAATCCCAGTACTCTGGGAGGCCAAGGTGAGAGGATTGCCTGAGCCCACGGGTTCAAGACCAGCCTGGGCAACTTGGCAGGACTTCATCGCTACAAGAAATAAAAAAATTAGCCATGTATGGTGGCATGTGCCTGTAGTTGCAGCAACTTGGAAGGTGGAGGCAGAAAGATCACCTGAGCCCAGTAGGCTGAGGCTGTGGTGGCTGGGAGCATGCCACTGCCCTCCAGTCTGAGTGACAGAGTGAGACTCCAACTCAAAAAAAAAAAAAAAAAGAATTTATGAGAGTAAGTTGAGAACACCTTGGAGAGACATATGTAAACCTTTTCTGGAGGGTGAAGGGCAGTGGGAGAAAGAGGACAGAAGGAACAAAAGAAACCAGTATGAAAGGCCTGCATTTAGAAGCTGTCCTCATGTGCTGCTCACCCCTTGTCTCATCCAGTGGAACTTGGGGTGCTTGCATTTGGCAGCTGCAATCACTTAATAACTGCACCTTTGCCATGAAAGCTGTTGGAGGTTGGCAGGGAGCAAGAATCAAATGTGATCATCGCTGACATCTATTTAAAGCCAAAGCTGCAGGGGGAAGTTATTGGATTTAATGGATATAGAGTTTTAGAAGGAAAGGGCATGAGATTTGGTTTACTTAATTTAATTAGAACTATACTTTAGATTATCTCACTTAAGTTATCTTTGTTTCCATTTATGCTTTGACTCCCTGACCTTTTCTCAACCCACAAAGTTTTTCTTGTATGAAACAGTGTAGCAAGACATCCAAGACACATGAAGAAATGTTCAACCTTACTAATCATCAGGGAGATGCAAATCAAAACCACACTGAGATACCACCTAACTCCAGTCAGAATTGCAATTATCAATAACTCAAAAAATAATAGTTTCTGGAGAGGATGTGGTGAAAAGGGAACACTTCTATACTATTGGTTGGAGTGCAAACTAGTGCAACCTCTGTGGAAAACAGTATGGCGATTCCTAAAAACTCTAAATATTGACTTCTCATATGATCCTGCAATCTCCCTACTGGGAATATACCCTGAAGAACTCAAATCACTCTATCAAAAAGACACCTGCACACATATGTTTATCTCAGCATTGTTCACAATAGTAAGAACCTGGAAGCAACCATGCTGTCCATCAAAAGAGGACTGGATTTTTAAAATGTGGTACATATACACAATGGAATATTACACAGCCATAAAAAAAGAACAAAATCATGAATTTCGCAGCAACCTGGATGGAACTAGAGTCTATAATACTGAGTGACCTCTCACAGAAACAAAGATCTGAGTATCACATGTTCTCACTCATATAGTGGACCTTGAACATCCAACGTAATACTATAAGAAAATGACTGACAGTGATGGGAAACTATGGGGGGGGGATGGGATTAACAGTAGTAAATATCTGTCTGGGGAGGGGGAGACACCTCTTATCAACAAGGATGCCTGAACGAAGCATGTTTGTATACCTAACATTTAACTGTACCCCACAATATCATAATAAAAAATATTGATTATGAAAAAATAAATAAATAAATAAAATGGCAACCCCTTCCCATGGTAAAAAAAAAAAAAAGGAAGAAAGAAAGAAACAGTGTAGCTCTGTTCTGTCTTCTGCCTTAGCTGGGGTCCACTGATCCTGATCCTTCCAAAGGCATTCTCTTTCATGGTTGGTTGAGTGATGGAACTGGAGCCCCTAAAGGGACTATTAAAGGTCTCCCACTGCCCTCTCTGTGAGCTGGTAGTTATGGGAGCCTGTATCCCTTGTGGCTGCAGTACGTAGTTTCTCAAGGGCATCCAACATTCCCAAGGGAAAACGCCTTGGAGACTTGGACAACATGTCAGGAGACAACTAAGTACGCATATCCAGGATGAAAGTCAGTCTTGCACAGTCATACAAGAAACTTGATCTGAATCACAAAAACCAGATACATGGAGCCAGCTAGTTAGGCCTGTCGATCTGGTGGGCTGATGACAGGGTGAACGTCTCCTGACTTATATTCAAACATCCCCTTGCCTTGGAGTTGCTCTCCATTGAAAGTAGGAGTGAGACAGAACAGCCTGTGCTGGCACGGAAGGGTCCAGGGGAGGGAGGGAGGTAGTCCCTGCGTGGCTCCCAGGAGGTCCAGGAGAGGGTGAAGTGGGTGGCAGGCCTCCTCGCAATCCCTCAGCCTCTGCTTTCAGGAGAGCAGGAGCCGCTAGAGTCGTAAAGCAATGATTTCACGGTGGGGTCATATGGACACATTTTCGCTACAGGAGGGAATCAGGCTGCCTTGCCTCTCACACCCACTTCAGTGGGAGCCTGAAATTACTGTCTTCAACCCTGCTATTCACCTCATTCCCCTTATTCTTTTGAGATTTTTCAGAAAATTGGCGCTGTGGTTAATAATAAACAGATTATAGGTATGCAGATTAAGCCTATAATCCCAGCACTTTGGGAGGCTGAAGTTAGAGGATTGCTTGAGGCCAGGAGTTGCAAACCATCCTGGACAACACAGTAAGACCCAGTCTCCATTTATCAAAATAAGAATAAATAGATTTATTGTTACCTTCTAGTAAGAGCAATATGCTTTAAGGACATATTTTATATCAATTTAAACACACACATGCATATATCTCCATTTAGACATTGCAATATAATGGCCTTCTTTCTTTACTCTTGTCATTCTTCCCTAAAAAGCTGGTGTACCTATATAAACCATTAGTTTATGGTTACTTATTCATTCTCAGTGGCACAGGCGAGCCAGAAAAATAGACCATGCTCAATGCAGTAGGCATTTATTAGGGAACCACATCATTTAAGGCACGGATCCCCAGGTATTACAGTCAAGATAAAAATGTGTAAGACTTGATCACTCTCCCAGGGCCTGTTCTAGTGTAATCAAGGAGCTCGAGCTAAAGATGCAGGTAACGAATTCAAAGTAGAAATGGGCAACGTGAAATGTCAAGAAAGTGCTGAGAGATTTCTGAAGACAGTAAGATCATGTCTGATCTGAGGGAGCAGGGAGTGCTTTGTGGAAAAGAGGCTTCCTGCTCTGGGCCCAGGACAGAGGAGCTGTGGACATGTTGTGGTGGGTGCGGGTGGAGGTGGGGCACCCTGGGCAGTGGAAATGAGGAGCATGCACAAATGGCCCTGGGAAAGCGCCACGCATTTTCTGGGTGCCGTGATGTGAGAGGCCAGTCTACCACAACGAGACCCAAGAGTCCTTTAGCATCCAGCTAAGGAGTCTGGATTTAACAATTGCATTAGTTCTTAGGGCTGTTGTAATGAACTACTACAAAGTGGTTTAAAATAACAGAGGTGTGCTCTCACAGTTCTGGAAGGCTGGAAGCCCAATATCACAGTGTTGTCAGGGTCACTCTTCCTCTGAAGGATCCAGGGAAGAATCCATCCTGGCCTCTTTCAGCTTCTGGTGGCTTCTGGCACCCCTTGGATCATAGCTGAATCACGCCAATCTCCACCTCTGTCTTCATTTGGCCTTCTTCCTTGTGCGTTTGTGTATCCCTGTGTGTCCTCTCCTCTTCTTATAAGGGCACCAATGATACCAGATGTAGGACTCACCCTCATCCAGTCTGACCTCGTCTTAATGAATGACATCTGCAAGGACCCTATTTTCAAAATACTGTTCATTCAAAGGGACCAGTGGACATGAATTTTGGGGGTGCACTATTCTACCCACAGCATCATTTTAGCAAGATCCTAAGAGCACGTCACTGTCAAGCTAAAGAGTTTGAACTTTAGCTGTTTAGATGCCCAGTTTCACAGAGACACTGAGCCAAGTTTTTCTAGAGCAAGAAATATTCTGGCAACCTTAGCTCTTTCTAGGTTGGCCCTGGTGTGCCTGTGCTGAGAGCTCTTAACACTTGACTGTCCTGAGTCACATTCCAAAAGGCCAGAAACCCACATCACTGTCTGGGTGCCTGGAGCTCTATCTTCAACCTCTGCCCATTGAGATGTGACCTTAGCATTTCATTTAGCTCTTACTGGGAGGAGATAGTCATGCGCCTTTCTTCGAACCCAAATGCCAGCTGCTGGCTAGAACTCATGAGTAGAAGATAGGTGTGGGACTCAAAGCCAGTGATTCCATTTCTTCCCAATCTACCATATTTGTTTCACATAGCTTACTTCTGGAATAATGCGTTTGTCAAATTAAATATGTGGGACTCTAAGAGCAAGGAAGGAGAACTTTCTTCTTTGTTGGTATATCTCAGAGTTTGTTCTTTGATTTAGAGAAAACTAAATAGCCAAATAAGAAAAAAAATCAGTTGAAAGACACCTTTGAGGCATTCACTCATGAATTTTTTTGGAATAAATAAATACACTGAATGCTTCATATATGATAGACACTGTACTAAACCCCAGATCTCATTATTAATTCTTTCAAGCTTTTAACGTAGGTGAAACTATACCATGTTTTACATCAAAACAAAATACAGTCCCCTTATATTACCATTTATAGTCACAAGAATTAAATGAAAGAATATATTTAGAAGTCTTAACACATTCCACACAGTAGTCACTAGCTATTACTATGCTTCTAACAACACACACTGTCAATTATCTGGCTCAAGGAGTTTTTAGTGGAACATGATATATTTTGCCTCTTAATTTTAGGTTTTTATGCTTTTTACCATCAAAGGATTGACACTTCTTTCTCAGAAAGTTAAAAACGATCTTTGAAGATTTGTTTTCTTCAAGGCTATGGCAATCGTTGCAATGTGCCCCAGTGCAGACACTCTGCTTGCTAAGGACTGTTTAATCAGGGTAAAAAGTGGGCTGATGATAACTGTCACTTTATTTTCTTTTATTTTTGTCACTTGGAGAGAAAAAGCAGTTTGGCAGATGCTGGGACTTTTCTCTGAGACATAGAGTAACCTTCTGAAAATGAATCAGTCAGCACAATGATACCAACCTTATCTGACTGACTTCTGGACGGACCTGCCAAGCCACAGCTGTACTTCACTGTCATTCAGGGACACACGGATGCACATTCTTGTGTTAAAGAAGGTCTCCTTAACCAACTTACTGTGCAGAGAGCAATGGGAGTCTTCCTCCTCTCTTCTCTTGCTCATGAGCAAAAACAGATGATCTCTGCATGAAAGTTAATTTTTTTTTTTTCAGTTGGAGTCTCACTCTGTCGTCCAGGCTGGAGTGCAGGGCACTCTCACGGCCACCAAAGCCTCAACTCACTGGGTTCAGGTGATCCTTCTGCCTCAGCTTTCCAAGTAGCTGGAACTACAGGTGCACACTACCATGGCCAACTAATTTTTGGATTTATTGTAGAGACGAGGTCTCGCCAAGTTGTCCAGGCTGGTCTCAAACTCCTGAGCTCTGGCAATCTTCTTGCATCCTTCTCCCAAAGTGCTGAGATTACAGGCGTGAGCCACTGCGCCCAGCTGAAAGTTAATTTTTCAACACTGCAAGATTTTGTGTCAATTTTCAAGGACAAAATAGCTATAAAATGAAATCTTTTTTTATTTTTATTTTTTGAGTTGAAGTCTCACTGTGTTGCCCAGGCAGGAGTGCAGTGGCATGCTCATGGCCACCCCAGCATCAACCTGCTTGGCTCCGGCAGTCCTTCCACCTCAGCCCTCCAAGTAGTCAGAACTACAGGTGCACGCTACCACACCTGGCTAATTTTTTGATTTTTTGTAGAGATGAGGTCTCACCAAGTTGCCCAGGCTGGTGTCGAATGCGTGGGCTCAGGTAATCTCACCTCAGCCTCCCAAAGTACTGGGTTTACAGGCTTGAGTCACTGCACCCATCCTAAAATGAAATCTTAATTCAAGCTTAGAGAATTTTGATTTAGAGACATCATAAAGAGTAATGAGACTGGGCTTGAGACTCATGCTTGCTATCCCAGCACTTTGGGAGGCCAAAGTGGAAGGGTTACTTGTGGCCGGGAGTTCAAGACCAGCCTGGGCAATATAGGGAAACACTGTATCTACAAAAATTTTAAGAAAAAAAAAATAGTAATGGTCATCATGTCAAGGAAATCTTGTTAAGGTAATTTTCATGAAGAAAATGACTTCTAGGGCTGGGCATGTTGGCTCATGCTTATAATCCCAGCGCTTTGGGAGGTCAAGTTGGGAGGATCCCCTGAGGCTAGGAACTCAAGATCAGCCTGGGAAACAAAGCAAGACCCCATCTCTACAAAAAAAGGAAAGAAACATTAGCTGGTCATGGTGACACACCTGTAGTACCAGCCACTCGGAAAACGGAGGCAGAAGGATCACTTGTGTTCAGGATCATGAGTTCAAGGCTGCAGTGAGCCATGATTGCACCACTGCACTCCTGCCTGGGCGACAGCATGAAACCTTACAAAAAAAGAAAGAAAGAAAGAGCATGGCTTCTATTTAAAATGTTTCAATTGCAAGATTAGTGCTATATGAACATATTTTATACAATGTTGTAGGAAAATAAAAAATAGGCAAGAAATTGATTTGGAGCCTAAATACACCAACAAATACATAAGTTGAAAAAAACCTGAGCTAATTCTAACTTCAGAATGCTCACCTCACCCAATTTGTCTCATATGATACCAGTACAACCAAAATTCCCACAAATACGGCATGTCTGGTTGCATATGAAAGTCACAAGATCTTGCCATTTCCATTGTCGAAAAGGAGAAGCAAATGTGTAGCTTACTCAGTTTTGCCCTAACTTCAAGTTTTCACCTTTGCATAAACATCATGGAGATCCGCTGACTCACAGTCAGCCTCTAGGGCAGCTCCCGCCCACACACTTTTTTTTTTTGTTTTTAGTTCTTGAAGCACCAAGTGTGGTGCCACCCAGGAAGTGGACAAGCTATCCATGCAAGCTATTTATTTACAAAGTAATAGAATTAGCCAGGCGTGGTGGCTCACTTCTGTAATCCCAGCACTTTGGGAGGCTGAGGCAGGAAGCTGCTTGAACCCAGAAGCTTGAGACCAGCCTGGGTAACATAGTGAGACTTCATCTCTACAAAAAATAAAAAAAATTAGCCAGGCAAGGTGGTGCATGCCTGTAATCCCAGCTATTCAGGAGGCCGTAAGCGGAAGGATCATCTGAGCCTAGGAGGCCGAGGCTGCAGTGAGCTGTGATCATACCACTGCAAACCAGCTTGGGTGACAGAGAGAAATCCCAATTCAAAAAAAAAGGGCCGGGCAGGGTGTCTCAGCCTATCATCCCAGCACTTTGGGAGGCTGAGGCAAGAGGATTGCCTGAACCTGGGGGTTTGAGACCAGCCTGGGCAACTTGATGAGACTTCGTCTCTATAACAAATCACAAAAACTAGCCGGGAGTGGTGGCATGCATTGGTAGTTCCAGCTACTTGGAAGGTTGAGGCAGAAGGATCACCTAAGTACAGCAGGTCGAGGCTGCGGTGGCCATGAGCGAACTGCCACAATCCAGCCTGGGCAACAAGAGCGAGACTCCAACTCAAAAAGAGTAGAATAGAATAGAATTATATGCACTCATGTTAATTGACAAAAGCCTGCATAACAGAATTATTAAGCAATACTGTTGAGTAAGTGTTGTTTTTTAAAAATACTAAACCAAATGATAAAGTTCAGCCAGTTTTTAGATTTGCAGGTGAAGCCTCACCTGATTTCCTACATTAGCAGATTAAGCACCTGTTCTCTGTGCTCCAATAATACTTACGATCTACGTTATCGCTTTGGGTACCACAGCATTTACTGTTAGCCAGTGGATAAAAGGTTCTGTGTATGGGGTGTCAGGTTTTCATTTTAGTTCTTTCCACTCAAGGGCATAGACCACTGTACTCCTTCCTCAGAGTCAGGAACTAAGAAGAAAGCACCCTGCATGGTCCCTGGAGTAAGGAATGCAGTGGTAAGAACACAGAAAGACAAACACAGCTAAGTAAATCATGCAGATGAAAAGCTGAAGGTGAGATGGAGAAGCACCACCAAAACTTCCTAACTGATCTGTTTCCAGTCCTTTGAACATTGTTGCCCAGTGAGCTTTTACAAATGGGAGTCTCATTGATTCACTTCCCTGCTTAAAACTGTCTTTCAGAGAAACTGTACCATTTTGCATTTCCACCAGCAATGTAGAAAGAGTTTCTGTGGTCCCACATCCTTACCAGCATCTGATGTCAGTGTTCTGAATTGCAGCTGTCTAATAGGTGTGTAGTGGCATATCATTGTTTTAATTTGCAATTCCCTAGGGACATATGACATTGAGCATCTTCTTATATGCTTATTTTCATCTGTGTAACTTATTTGGTGAGGTATCTGTTTAGGTCTTTGGCCCATTTTTAAGTCAGGTTGTTCCTTTTCTTGTTGAGTTTTAAGAATTCTTTGTTTATTAAGGATAACAGTTCTTTGTCAAATATGTCTTTTGTAAATATTTTCTCCCAGTCTGTGACTGTCTTCTTATTCTCTTGATCCACTGTCTTCCATGATTTGGCTTCCATGATTTCTAATGAGAAGTCAACTGTCAATATTAGTGTGTATCCCTCATACATGATGAGCCACTTTTCTTTTGCTACTTTCAGGATTCTTTGTTTTTTGACAAAATGATTTAATGTTTTTGACAAATTAATTTAATGTGTCTTAAACTGCTCAACCTTTCCACCTTGGCCTCCCAAATTGCTGGGATTACAGGCATGAGCCACTGTACCTGGCCTCTTTTTACATTTTCTGTCGCCTTTCTATATTCTCTATTTGGTGAGACACCATGCTTTTTAAAAACTTTTTTTAAAAGTTCTTTTGACATGTTTTCTTCAGTTGTTAGAACATACTTAAAGCAGTTGATCTAAAGTTTTTGCCTAGCAAGTCCAGTGTCTGGGCTTCTTCAGAGAGACACTATTTTTTGTTGATTTCCCACTCTATGTATAGCCTATTCCTTATCTCTTGCATTCCTTGGAAACTGGAGGATGGAATTAGGGCAAGTTAAAACGCCACAAAGATCACTGTTCTTATCAAGATGCAATAGTTTTTCTTGAAAAAGTACTCCCTAAGTTGTTTCAAGCTTTTGGTTATTGCTTTAAAAAAATTTTTTTTTTGAGTTGGAGTCTCACTCCGTCACCCAGGCTGGAGTGCGGTGGCACGCTCACGGTCGCCCCAGCATCGACCTGCTGAGCCACTTTCTAGCTCCTTCTGCCTCAGCCTTCCAAGTAGCCAGAATTACAGGCGCACGCTACCACGCCTGGCTAATTTTTTGATTTATTGTAGAGACAAGGTCTCGCCAAGTTGCTCACACTGTTCTCAAACCTGTGGGCTCAGGCAGTCCCCTCACCTCAGCCTCCCAAAGTGCTGGGATTACAGGCTTGAGCCATCACACCCGGCCTAAAAATTTTTTTAAAAATAAAACTATTTTAAATATTTTTGAATTGTACAGACAAGGTCTCACCATGTTGCCCAGGGTGGTCTCGAACTCCTGGGCTCAAGCGATCCTCCCACCATAGCCTCCCAAAGTGCTGGGATTACAGGTGTGATCCATCACACTTGGCCTAGTTACTGTTTAGAGTTCTGAAAAAGTTGTTTCTAATCATTTTAGGAGCCAGTTTCTAGTTGCTTTTATGGAGAGACAGACTTCTAGTGTTTCTTACTCTGTTATTTTCACTAACGTTCCCCCTCTAGGTCTTTAAAATCTGGTTTGCTTTATACTAGCAGCACAACTCTCTCAATTAGCCACATTTCAACTGCTTGATAGTTACATGTGGCTAGAAATTATCATATTATACGGTGTAGGTCTATAAAAAATTTCCAAGCCAACTCATTTAAATGAATATAAAAGAGGAATAAGACCTCAAATCTAATTGATGTCTTGTACCTGAGCCAGAATAAATATTTGTGGCAAAGTAAATACCCTGTGAACCCTAGGTGGTAAATACTAGTAGTTACTGTTTCTTAAGCTCTTTACTTAACATCAGAGAACATTCTAAACACCTACATGTATTAATACTTATATTCTTCCCAAGAACATGATGGAGTAAGTACTGTTGCACTTTAAATATACAAAAAGTGAAGCACCCAGAAATTTAGCAATTCACCCAGTATCTAACAGCTAGAGACAAACAGAACCAGGATTCAAACCTTGGAATTGTGACTTTAAAGCCTGTGCTGTTACTTAGCAAACTTTAAAGGAAGAATCAATAGAAAAATTATTTTGATTGAGGGAGAACACGGTAGGGAAGAAACAATACTACAGAGCATTAAAAACATTAAAAAGTTCAAAAAAACACAAGGAAAGAAATTCACATATTTTATTGAGTGCTCTAAACCTATACCTAGCACTTATTTGACACTTAGCAAGCAGCCAGTTATTGTTTGCTAAATGAAAAAAATGGAAAGAATACATATTTATTTATTCATTCATTTTTGAATCAGAGTTTATCACCCAGGTTGGAGTGCAGTGACATGATCGCAGCTACTGCCGCCACGACCTGCTGAACTCAGGTGATTCTTCCACTTCAGCCTTCCAAGTAGCTGGAAGTATAGGCATGTGCCACCACGCCTAGCTAATTTTTTGACTTATTATAGAGACGAGGTCTTGCCAAGCTGCCCAGCTGGTCTCGAACCTGTGAGCTCAGGCAATCCTCTTGCTTCTGCCTCCCAAATGCTGACATTACAGGCGTGAGCCACCACACCCAGCTGTGCTAGGTTTTTTAAAATGTCCCACATCTGCTCATTTTAAAGACAAGAAATGAAAGCCAGGGTTCTCAAATTCCAGGTCCCCTATGCTACAGTTTTTCTTAGTTGAGAAAGGCTCAAAGTCACAAACACACAAAGGGTAAAAGCTTACTACATCCACACGATTTCTGTTCTGTACATATAGATCCTGTGAATGGAGAGGGGGCCGGACAAAGATCTGGCTGTGGCCACCCAGGGACTCTTTTCCTTGCCCCTTTAGTGGACAAACTAAGAATGGAGCTAAACAGAAGGAGGAAGACTTTCCACATGGAAAATATGAACAGAAGTAAAGCCAGAAAATAGGAATAATTATCACTGTTCTGGCAACCAGAATCCTTGGTGACCCTGCCATTCCCAAATCTAACTCATTTCAGGGATCTGGAGAAGAGAGGAAGGCCTTCACTGAGCAAATATTTGTTCAGCATCTGCTAGGGCAGTTGGTAGTCCTACCTTGGAAGAAGACATAGACATTAAGAAACAATGGTAATTGTGTAAACTAGGATAAGGAAGTAGGCAAGGTACTCTGAGTGAAAAAAGGGCAGAAGCAACAACCTGGGAAGTTTACAGAAAACTATGAAGGCCCTGACTTTTGAACTGGATCTTTAAATATGAATTGTGGTAGAGGAAAAACGGGGATTTAATTAGAGGTCTGAGTGTAGTCATAAGGTATGTTTGGGCTGGAGTGGAGGGCTATGTGGAGGGATGATGGTGGGGTGGCTGTTAAAGTGGTTAGGGAGTAGATGGCCAAGGAATTTATTTATGCATTTATTTACTTAGTTTTTGAGTCAGCCTCTCACTCTGTCACTCAGGCTGGAGTGCTGCGGCATGCTCATGGCCACCCCAGTGTCGACCTGCTGAGCTCAGGTGATCCTTCTGCCTCAGTCTTGCAAGTAGCTGGAACCACAGGGGCATGCCACCACGCCAGGCTAATTTTTTGATTTCTTGTAGACATGAGGTCTCTCCATGTTGCCCAGCCTGGTCTCGCACCCCTGGGCTCAGGCAATCCTCTCACCTTGGCCTCCCAAGGCGGGGGATGACAGGTCTGTGCCCCCGTGCCCAGCTGGTCAAGGAACATAGGCAGGGAATGTGACTGTGTTTCTGCCTTAGCAAGGCATCCTCCATGGTGAGGGCAGAAAGAACTAACTAATGAAGGGAAAGAACTGGAACTGGAGAAATTAGTAAGATGTGATGTTGGCCTAAATTACCCAAAAGGGGATGGAGACATGAGGAGGAGATTTGCGAGAGGTAGAACTAACAGACTTGGTGACCACTTACAAATATGGGGAGGAGTGATGTCAGCAACATAGCAGAACAGGAATCTCCTGACTCTCCCTCTGCTCACAGATACCCACAGGAACAACTGTTTATAGATCAGCTGCTTCAGAGAGAAAGTCAGAGACCAGAGGAGAGACTCCTACTTACCGGGCAGCTGAGAAAACACCCACATTGCCCTGGCAGGAAAAGCCAAGGCCCACTTAGGCACAGATCCTACTTCAGGCACTGTGCTGTAAAATCAGGAAGAGAATCTTTCACACCTACCTTCTCTCCATGGAGAGGAAAGTTTGGGCCTCAGATATACCACCCTCAACGTAAGGTTCCCATGGTTTGGCTCTTACTTTGCCAGCTCTTGGAATGGACAGGATTAGACATACACAAGTCTCCTTATACCAAAGGAAAAAAGTGGCAGATTTATACAAGTACACAGCATTTCCAAAGGCTTCAACCCTCAGGAACAGTGCAGGAAGGGGCTTAAAAAAAATGTATCCCTAAACCTGGATTGGTGGCTCATGCCTGTAATCCCAGCACTCTGGGAGGCAGAAGAGAGGACTGGCTGAGCCCACAGGTTCAAGACCAGCCTGGTCAATGTAGCGAGACCTCATTTCTACAATAAAAATCAGAAAAATAGCCAGACGTTGTGGTGCATGCCTATAGTTCCAGCTACTTGGAAGGCTGGGACAGAAGAATCACCTGAGCCCAGCAGTGACCGTGAGTATGCCATTGCACTTCGACTGGGTGAAACAGTGAGACTCTGACAAAAAACAAAAATGCATCCCAGGCTGGGCGTGGAGGCTCACACCTGTAATCCCAGCATTTTGGGAGGCCTGAGTCCAGGGATTCGAGACCAGCCTGGAAAACTTGGTAAGACCTCTTCTCTACAATAAAAAAAATCAAAATATTCGTCAGATATGGTGACGTGTACCTGTAACCCCAGCTACTTGGTAGGCTGAAACAAAAGGATTACCTGAACCTGGCAGGTTAAGGCTGCAGTAGCTGTGATTGTGCCTCTGCACTCCAGCCTGGGTGACAGAGTGAGACTACAACTTAAACAAAAAATACATCCCTGTGTTTCTCCACAGAAGGGGTTTATGAAACACTCCTCCCATGGCTGATTGGGAGTCTGGCTTCTAGCTAACTTGTACCAGGGAGTTAAATCGGTGGACAAATATGAGTTTCCCGTCAGCCTGAGAAGCAGATCGGCACTTCCTGAGCCTTCTCTCCCAGTTTGAGCCAGTGATAACTCCCGGTCTATTGATGCCTTCTGGAAGGAGTTTGCCCACACATCACTTGCCCCGACTTTTACAGTTTCCATCTGAGGAAATGCATCCTAAATCTCCTAGCTCTGGAAGCATAAGAAACTAAATGTAGCCGGGCTCGGTGGCTCAGCCTATAATCCCGCGCCTTTGGGAGGCTGAGGTGAATGAATTTCCTGAGCCCACGGATTCGAGACTCACCTGGGCAGCGAGACCTCATCTCTACAAGAAAGCAAAAAAAAAAAAAAAAAATCAACCGGGCATGGTAGTGCATGCCTGTAATTCCAGCTACTCGGAAGGCTGAGGCGGAAGGATCGCCGGAGCCCAGCAGGCGAGGCTGCGGTGGCCAGGAGCGGCCACTGCACTCCAGTTTGGGTGACAGAGTGAGACTTCAACTCAAAAAAAAGAAAGAAACTAAATGTATTTGAATCTCTCTAGACCCCAGAAAAAAGTGTTGGTTTCATATGGGTGTGCAAGCACTTCCAGGGGCTTTATTCCCTGGGAGCAGTGCAGAGACGGGGCTATGAAAACATAGCTCTCTGTTTCTCCCCAGGAAGAGTTTATGCCACACATCAAGTGCCTCACCCTTTAGAGCTGACTACCAAGGGATTCGATCTTACACCTCTTATCTCTGAAAGTGGAAGGGGCTGGGCATATGGGTATCTCCCTAGATCACAATACAAAGAGATGGTTTTCAGCAGGTGCACAAACACATCCAGGGCTACATCCTCTTGGAGTACTACATAAAATGGGCTGGAACATGCAGGTCCTATTTTCACTCTAGAGGGGGGCTTAGGGCACAGGCTTAGCACATGTAGCTACTTGATATCCTGGCATCTAATGAACATTTACTGGGGAACTAATGGGGAGACAGTCCTTAGCTCTCCAGTAACTCGAGCTGGAGCTTGGCACTTCCTTTTGTTCACCCCAGTGATAAATCCACATCTATACATTCTTCTTGGAAGACGTATTTACATGTACTAGGTGCCGCAAATTCTATAGCTCCTACCAAAAGTACTGTCTCCTTGATGACCCCATTCTTGTTGGTGGAACTCTGCATTCCTGGTTGGCCTAGATCACAGAAAACATAGAGGTGGACATACAGTGAGCCCATGTCCAGCAGCCATTTCCTCCGGAATGGAGGGTGCACCCTGAACATGAATAGAGACATTTGCCACAGATGCTCTCTCCAGGTATGTGCAGAGACAGTAGGAGATAAATGCTCACATTCAGCTTCATCATGAAGATAAAAGGAAGTGGAACACATAGCCAACACCTCAGCCTTTCCAGTTACTCTAGAGGGTCTGGCTTCTACCTTCCTAGTCTTGAGTTACAAATGACATGGCACATCCTAATTTTAGTGGGTCACCAAAAAGAGATAGCAGTTTGTTTGGACAAACATAAAGATTTGACAGGTAACTTAAAAATCTGTTCCGATGGATTGGTAATATCCCTACATGACGCCGGTATGACAAGACTGGGAGAGGCAATTTTCTTATCTAATGTACAGAAGATCAAGGCTAGTGAAGAAACAGGAGGATATATTCCAAATAAAATAACAGGTAAATCTCCAAAATGCAACTCAAGTGAATTGAAGATACTTGGCTAGGCATAGTGGCTTGGCTTGTAATCCCAGCACTTTGGGGGGCTGAGGCGAGAGGATTATCTGAGCCCCAGGGGGTTCAAGACCAGCCTGAGCAACTTGGTAAGACCTCATCTCTACAATAAATCACAAAAACCAGCCAGGCGTGGTGGCATGTGTCTGTAGTTCTAGCTACTTGGAAGGTTGGAGTGGATGGATCGCCTGAGCCCCAGGGGCTTCGAGACCAGCCTGAGCAACTTGGTAAGACCTCATCTCTACAATAAATCACAAAAACTAGCCAGGCGTGGTGGCATGTGTCTGTAGTTCCAGCTACTTGGAAGGCTGGGGTGGATGGATCGCCTGAGCCCAGCAGGTTGAGGCTGTGGTGGCTGTGAGCATGCCACTATACTAAAGCCTGGGCAACAGGGTGAGACTCCAACTCAAAAAAGTGGGAGTAAAAGTATAGAGTTTGTATATACAATCAAGGTAAAGCTGTTATCAGCTTAAAACAGCCAGTTATAAGATGTTTTATGTAAGTCTCAGGGAAACCACAAAGCAAAAACTTATAATAAATACACACGAGATAGAAGGGAAAGACCCAAAGCATACTACTGCATAAAGCCATCAAGCTACAAAGGAAGAAAGCGATAGAGGAAGAAACCAAGGATTCATAAAACAATCAGAAAATGATAAACAAAATGGCATCACCAAGTCCTTACTTATCAGTAATTATGCTGAATATAAAACTGATTAAATTCTCCAATCAAAAGGTATAAGTTGTCTGCGCTCAGTGGCTCAGCCAGTAAGTCCAACACTTTGGGGGGCTGAGGTGAGTGGATTGCCTGAGCTGTGGGTTTAAGACTAGCCCAGGCAACTTGGTGAGACCTCATCTCTACACTAAATCCAAAATTAGCTGGGCATGGTAGTGCATGCCTGTAGTTCCGGCTACTTGGAAGACTAAGATGGAAGGATCGCCAGAGCCCAGCAGGTCAGTGCTGGGGTGACTGTGATTGTGCCACTGCACTCCAGCCTGGGCGACAGAGTGAGACTCCAACTCCAAAAAAGAAAAAAAAAAAGGTATAGAGTGACTTAATGGATTAAACAAAAACAAGACCCAACTATATGCTGCTTACAAGAGATCTGTGTCTTTATTTTTTGTTTTGGAGCCTTGAAGAAACATGTTCTTCTTGAAAAAAAATTTTGAATCGTGTACTACAGTTTCAGAGTTGAAACGCGTGCAGGCAGTACCTGGTACACCTGAGGGGCCTGAGACTTGTGTCCTTTTTAAAGGGCACTCATAGCCTGAAAGTAAGTCCAAGGTAAAAAATATTCCATGCAAATGGAAACCAAAAGAGCGCAAGGTAGCTATACTTATTTCAGACAAAATAAACTTTAGATCAACAAACTGTAAAAAGAAAAATAAAAAAAGACAAAGTCATTATATAGTGATAAATTGATTGATCCATCAGGAAGACACAACAATTGTAAATATATATGCACCCAACATTGGTGCGCCTGTATATATAAAGCAAACATTAAGAGAACTGAAGGAACACAAAGACTGCAATACAATAATAGTAGAGGTGGTTCAGTATCTCACTTTAAACAATAGAGATGATACAGACAGAAAATCAGTAAGGAAACATTGAACTTGATCTATACTTTAGATCAAATGAACCTAACAAGCATACAAAGCATTCTGCCCAACAGCAACAGAATATGCATTGTCCTCAAGTGCACATGGGATAATCTTTAGAATAAATTTTATGTTACACCACAAAACACACTTCAACAAATTTAAGAAGACCAATATATTTTCTAACCTCAATTATGTAATACTAGGAGTTATTAACAGAATTATGAAAAATTAACAAGTATGTGGGAATTAAACAATATTCTCCTGAACAACTATTAGGTCAAAGAAGAAAGTAAAGGTGGAAATTATAGGGAAAAGTTGAAGACTTTTCTCTAAGATCAGGAACAAGACAAGGATGCCCATTCTCATCACTTCTGTTCAACATGATATTCCCGGGAGTCCTAGTCAGAGCAATTAGGTAAGGAAAAATAAAAGACATCCAAATAGGAAAAGAAAAGTGAGATTGTCTCTGTTGATATGATTATACATATATTCTAAAAGGCTCCACCAAAAAACTGTTAGAACTGATCAATGAATTCAGTTGCCAGGATGCAAAATCAACATACAAAAAAAAGAGATGTTTCTATGCACTAACCATGATCTATCTGAAAAAGAAATTAAGTAAATGGTCTCATTTAAAATAGCATCCCCCCAAAAAATACTTAGGAGTAAATTTAACCAAGGAAGTGAAGGATTTGTATACTGAAAACTATAAAACATTGAGAAAGAAATTGAAGAGGACATAAATAAATAGAACAATATCCCATGTTCATGAACTGGAATAATTAATATTTTTAAATGCCCACACTACCCAAAGCAATCTATAGAGTCAATGTAATCCCTATCAAAATGCCAATGTCATTCTTCACAGAAAGAAAAAAAATCTTAAAATTTGTATGGAAGCATATGAGACCTGAATAACCAAAGCAATCTTGACCAAAAAGAACAAAGCTGGAGGCATCACTCCTGGATCTCAAAATATATTAGAAAGCTATACTAATGAAAACAGCATGTTATTGGCATAAAAAGAGACATTGGCCACTGGAGAAGGATATAGAATCCAGAAATAAACTCGCCATCTACAGTCAATTTTTTTGTTGTTGTTTTGGGTCCAAGTCTCACTCTGTTACTCAGGCTGGAGTGTTGTGGCATGACTACAGCTCACTGCAGCCTTGACCTTCTGGGCTCAGGTGATCCTTCTGCCTCAGCTATCCTTTTGTCTCAGCCCCCTGAGAGCTGGGACTACAGGCACATGCCTCCATACCCAGGTAATTTTTAAAAAATTTCCCACACAACACAAATGTAGTAATTTAAAAATTTTTTTGGTAGAGACAAGGTCTTGCTGTGTTGCCCAGGCTGGTCTTAAACTTCTGGGTTCAAGCAGTCCTCCTACTTCAGCCTCCCAAAATGCTGCAATTACAGGATGGTGTTGGGAAACTGGATATCTCCTGTGGAAGAATAAAAATGGAGCCTTATCTCTCACACAATAATCAATTCAAAATGGATTAAAAACTTAAATGTAAAACCTGAGACTACAACTACTGGGATGAGGTATAGGAAAAAAGCTGTATAACATTGATTTGGACAGAGATTTCTTGGTTATGACCCCCAAAGCCCAGGCAGTGAAAGCAAAAATAGACAAAATGGGATTGCATCAAACTAAACAGCTTCCACACAATGAAGGGAAGAATTAATAGGGTAAAAAGACAGCCCACAGATTAGGAGAAAATATTTGCAAATCATACACCGGATAAGGGGCTAATATCCAAAATCTATAGACTACTCAATAATAAGAAAACAAATAACCCTATTTAAAAAATCAGCAAAGGACCTGAATAGAGATCGAAAAAAGCACTCCATATCTCTATCATCAGAAAAATGCAAATTAAAACCACAATGAGCTATCACTGCACACTTGTTAGATTGGCCATTATCAAAAAGATGAAATATAAGAAATGTTGTCAAGGATGTGGAGAAAAGGAAACCCTTGTACACTGTTGGTGGTATTGCAGATTAGTACAGTCATTTTGGAAAACAGTATGAAGGCTCCACAAAAAACTACAAATAGAATTGCCATATGATCCAACAATCCCACTTCTTGGGTACACATTCAAATAAACTGGAATCAGTATGACGAAGAAATGTCTGTACTGCCACAGTCACTGCAGCACTACTCACAGTAGCCAAATATGGAAACAATCAGTGGATGGATGGATTATTAAAATGTCTTAGATACAAAATGGAATACAAGTGCACACACTTGTATCATGCTGTGGAACGTCACCATCGGTTCAGAAA
This sequence comes from Carlito syrichta, assembly GCF_000164805.1. Taxonomy (NCBI): domain Eukaryota; kingdom Metazoa; phylum Chordata; class Mammalia; order Primates; family Tarsiidae; genus Carlito; species Carlito syrichta. The sequence continues at coordinate 29,481 of NW_007232007.1, forward strand.
GTCTCCCCTTGTCCCTTTCTAGACCATTTCCACTTTACTCCTCCCCCATAAAGGAAGCCACTGTTCTGACTTTTTCACTGTGGTTGGTTTTACTTATTTTAAAGTTCTTCAAATGCATGGATTCTTACAGTTTGTATGCTTTTGTATGTCTTCTTTCACTCAGTGAGTTTTTTTGGTTTTTGTTTTTTGAGACAGGGTCTTGCTCTGTCATCCAGGCTGGAATGCAGTGGCACATTCATGGCTTATGTAACCTTGAACATCCTGGGCTCAAATGACTTTACCGCCTCAGCCTCTCAAGTAGCTAGGACTACAGGCACAAGGCTGTGCCCAGCTAATTTTTAAAATAAAGACGAGGTCTCATTATGCTTCCCAGACTGGTCTCACACTCCTGGCCTCAAATGATCCTCCCATATCAGCATCCCAGAGTTCTAGGATTACAAGTGTGTGCTGCCTTTTTTTTTCTTTTCTTTTTTTTTCTGATCCATCTTGTGTACTAATAATTTCTTTCGCTGAGTATTTTTCCATTGTTTGAATATACTAGTTTACTCATCCTCCTGCTGATGGAGAACTACTATTTCCAGTTTTTGGTAATGGGGACTAAAACTGCTAGGCTACTCCAAGTCCTTTAGTGGACCTATACTTTCATTTCTGTTGGGTCAGTCTCCCGGAATGAAATGGCTGGATCAAATGATAGGTGTATGTTTAATTTTATAAGAAACTTAAAAGTCTTTTTCCAAAGTGGTTGTTCAGTGTTACACTTCTACCAGCAATGTAGCTGCATGTCCTCTCCAACATTTGATGATGCCAGTCATTCTGATGCAATGGATCACATTTAAGTTATTGTTTGTTTGTTTTTTGAGTTGGAGTGTCACTGTGCCCCAGGCTGGAGTGCAGTGGCACGTTCATGGCCACCGCAGCCTCTGCCTACTGGGCTCAGGTGATCCTTCTGCTTCAGCCTTCCAAATAGCTGGAACTACAAGTGTATGCTACCTTGCCCATCTAATTTTTTGATTTATTGTAGAGATGAGGTCTCACCAAGTTGCCCAGGCTGGTCTCGAACCTGTGGGCTCAGGCAGCCTTCTCACCTCAGCCTCCCAAAGTGCTGGGATTATAGGCGTGAGCCACTGCACCTGGCCTCATTGAGGCTTTAAGTTCATTTCTCTCATGATTAATGATGTTGAATACTTGATCAAGTTGTCCAGACTGGTCTCGAAGCTGCGGGCTCAGGTAATCCACTCACTCACCTCAGCCTCCCAAAGTGCTGGGCTTACTGGCTGAGCCACCGAGCCCGGCTGATGTCAAGTTTTTATAGCACCATCTGTTGAAAAGATTTTCCTTTCTCCATTGAGTTGCTTTAGCATTTTCCTAAAATGTCAAGTTATATTTAAATTAATTTTACTACTGACAATCCCCAACTTATGATGGCTTGACTTATGAGTTTTTTATTTTACTATGGTATAAAAACCATATACCTTCAGTATGTTCCTCGATTTATGATGGGGTTATGTCCAGGTAAACCCACTGTAAGTTGGAAATGTCTTAAGTCAAAAATGCACTATCAACTTACAGTGGGACTTTTGGGATGTAACCCCATTGTAAGCTGAGAAGCATCTGTGCTTAGAAAATGTTATCATTCACGTATTCTTTTATCGTTCTCTCACTCGTGGTGGGTGGGTGAGAAAATTTTCCTCATTTTACAGTTGAGAAAAACCAAGTCTTAGAGCAGTTCAATAACTTGTCCAACAGGACACAAGGCCAAAGACTCGAACATAGAACTACCATAAACCGTAAATAATTGTTTACATTTTAATCCTATTTTATTTCGTGGAAATATTATTAAATAGACATGTTTTCTGAGGGCGATAGAGTAAGCAAAAATGAGTCAGTGACTAGTTTAACACTAGTGCCAGCCAAACACATGCTTCCTCTGCAGGCTGGAATATTATCTAAGACAATCTTTACATTATGTTTCTCCATGTTTTGAAAGGGTAAAAAATATATTTGCTTTTCAAAACCAGGTAAAAATAACAGCTTTAACCAAGGTTGCTTGAGCTTTAAGTTAAAGAATTGTCCGGGCTCAATGGCTCAGCCTGTAATCCCAGCACTTTGGGAGGCCGAGGCAAGTGGATTGCGTGAGCCCACAGGTTCAAGACCAGCCTGGGCAAGTTGGTGAGACCTTGTCTCTACAATAAATCAAAAAATTATCTGGGCGTGGTAGTACACTCCTATAGTTCCAACTACTTGGAAGGCTGGGGTGGAAGTATCGCCAGAGCCCAGCAGGTCGACACTGGGATGACTGTGAGCATGCCACTGCACTCCAACCTGGGCAACGGAGTGAGACTCCAACACACACACACAAAATTAAAACCAGATTCCTAAGTCACATTCAGTCTAGATAAACCAGCTGAGTCTAAAATCTCTGATGGTGGATCCGAATGATTTTACTGAACCACAAAGCTTCAGGATGGCTGCCCTATGAAAAGTTTTTCATGTTTATCAATCATTCAGTAAATATGTAATGCATTTTAACTATGTCAAAACACTTGCTGGGTCCTAGGATCAATGATTTGCAGTTGATAATATCAATTATTCATAATTGGATGCCTCTAACATGTATAATAGAGTTCTACAAAGGATGACAAAAAAATGTATACACATCTTAAATATGGATGTTCACTCAAAAGATGGTGTTAATCAAATGAATGCCACCATCGCCATGTGACAAGCAGGGCAAGTCAAAATGGTGGAGCACAGATGGGTGTATGTCATACTACACATTTCTACTGTAATTTAATTCAACTTCAAAATGTAATGCATAGATAGCATCTCTTAAAATGTGTATCCATTATTTTGGCACCTCCTGCATGCAGTATCCTAAATACTCTCCTTATCAATCATTTTTTGATAAAAACCTTTGTATATTAGTCAGAGTTCTTCAGAGAAACAGAACTAATAGGAGATACACACACACACATATGGATTTATTATTTTAAAAATTGGCTCATGCAGGTATGGAGGCTGAGGAGTCCTAAGATCTGCAGTTGACAAGCTGGAGACTCAGGAGAGATACTAGTGCAGTTCCAGCCTGAGTCTGAAGGTCTGAGAACCAGGAGAGTTGGTGGACATCTGAAAGCCAGTCTTGGACTTGAGACCCAAGAAGAGTCTCAGTTTGAGTCCTAAGATAAGAAAAGACCAATGTTCCAGTTCAAGCAGTCAGACAACACAAGTTCCCTTTTACAAAAATGATCAGCCTTTTCTTTTCTTTTGTTTTTCAGGCCTTCAACTGGTTAGAGGAAGGTCATCCACATCAGGGAGGTGCAATCTGCTTTACTCAGTGTACCAATTCAGATGTTAACCTCCTCCCAAACCACCCTCACAAACACTTGAAATAATGCTTGGTCAAATATCTGGGCACCCTACAATCTAGTCAATTTTATTTTGACACTTAAAATTAACCACCTTACCTTGTTATTGAAAGATGTGGTGATATAATTTGGATGTTTGTCCTTTCCAAATCTCATGTCAAAATGTGGTCTTCAATGTCAGAGGCAGGGTCAAGTGGGAGGTGTTTAGGTCATGGGATAGATTCCTCATGAGTGGCTTGGTGTCCTCCCTGCAACGAGTGAGTTCTCACTCTATTAGTTCATGTGAGAACTAATTGCTTAAAAATAGCCTGTGCTGAGGTCCATCCCTGTGGTCTGAGCTACTGGGAAGGCTGAGGTGGGAGGATCATTTGAGCTCAGGAGTTTGAAAACACAGTGAGCTATGATTGTGCCATGGCACTCCAGTCTGGGCAACAGAGTGAGACCTCATCTCTTATAAACATGCAGATGACAAGAGCCTGGCAGTGTCTTCCCCATCTCTTGCTTCTGTTCTTGCTATGTGACATGCCAGCTCCCCTTCTCCTTCCATCATGATTGTAAGCTTCCTGAGACTTCTCCAGAAGCTGACACTGGCACTCTGCTTCTTGTCCAGCCTGCAGAACCATGAGTCAAAGAAACCTCTTTTCCTTTTTTTGAGTTGGAGTCTCACTCTGTCACCCAGACTGGAGTGCAGTGGCCGCTCCTGGCCACCTCAGCCTCGACCTGCTGGGCTCCGGCGATCCTTCCACCTCAACCTTCCAAGGAGCTGTAACTACAGGCTCGCACTACCATGCCCGGCTAATTTTTTGATTTATTGTAGAGATGAGGTCTTGCCTGCCCAGGCGGGTTTCAAACCCGTGGGCTCAGGCAATCCACTCACCTCAGCCTCCCAAAGGCATGGGATTACAGGCTGAGCCACCAGGCCCGGCTGAAACCTCTTTTCTTTATAAATTACCCAGCCTCAGGTATTCCTTTACAGCACCTCAAAATGAACTATTGTGTGGATTTAGATAATGAAATAAATGTGAAAAAAATCTTTAAATTTTCCTCATACAAAAGTCGATATAATTACAAAAAAAAGATATGTGTGTAAAGAATAAATAGTAATAAAGCAAACAAAAAGCACTTCCAGATCATAATTCTGTGGAATATTTGAAAAATAGAAGATTTGATCAAAAATTGACAGGAAATTTCAGAGAAAACCATAGCCAAAGCATACACAAGAAAAAATTGTTGAAAAAGCTTACGTGGTTCAGAGACACTCCAAACACAGAATCAGGAAAGCCAAGTTGCTGGAGGATACCTGGGGGCATTTGTCAAATTTATTAATAGGGGCTGCAATCAGAACCATTGGGCCAGTTGGGCCTTTCCCTGTTCCCACTTGTCCTCAACATGGTCAGCAACAACTATGCCCAGCATTGAATGTGGGCACTGGAGTAAGAAGAGTAGGCCAATGCTCCAACAAGAGCCAGGGCTTTCTCCAAAGAGTCTCCACAGCCCAAAAACCAGATCTCTGACAATCTCATTTAATATATTTAGCATGATATCTAGATATTACTTAATATATTACTTAGCATAACATACTAAATGTAGTATAATATATTTAGATATTATGCAGTTTAATATTTGCTGATTTAGCACCTGAATTAGATAACATCAAACAAAAAAGTGTCTTAATAAGGAATCTCAACAAACACAGATAAGCAAACAAGAAATAATCATAAATAATTGAGAAAAATTAGCAGCATGATACAGAAGCATCAAACTCAACAAATATATTAATTCCTGAGCTAAAAAAAGTGTAATGACTTTCCTTTAAGATATCAGCATATAACTGTGGGGGAAAAAAAGATAAGTTCACTTATCGTTTCTGCTGCAAACATGTAGAAATGGCTGCAAAATACAAAAAGTAAAACCCAAAAGGTTCTTACATCTATGACCAATTGAGTTTTGACAAGGGTGACGAAATAATTCAATAGGAAAAATGAGTAATCCTTTCAACAAAATGGTGTTGGAACAACTGGATATTCGCATGCAAAAGAATGAAGTTCAATCCTGTCATCATACAATATTAAAAACTAACTTAAGATAGATCAAAGATCTAACAGTAAAAACGAAAACTAATAAGACCTAGACTAAATTTTAAGAGCCCAGAGTGAAAGAGAGAGGGAGAGAGGGAGGGATAGAAGCAGACAGAGAGAGAGGAAGCACTCACACAAACAGAGATAAAGAATGAAACAGTTGTTACCATGAGCAGGGGTGGGGGGGTTGAAATGGGGGACATGTAAGTCAAAAGATACAAAATAGCAGATACTAGGATGAAAGCATTTAGAGCTTTAATGTACAACAGGAGGACTAAAGTTAACAAAATTATTAGGAATTTTTGTTAAGTAGACTTTAGCTGCTCTTGTCACGATAAACAGTAACTGTGAGATGATAGATATGTTAGCCTACTTCACTACAAGAATCATTTTATTGTCTGTATGTATACTATAACATCATGTTGTGAACCTCTGCTATACACAATAAAATTGATTTTTAAAAAAAATGAATGAATTTAGCAGAATTGCTAGGTTACAGGTCAACATACAGAAACAATTTTACTTCTGTTCACAAAAAATAAATAACATGTTACAAATTTTAAGATGATTGTATTTACTATAGAAAAAAAGAAAAAAAAGTCTAGCAAAAGATGTGGATGAGTTCTACACAGAAAACTACAAAACAAGACTTAGAGGAATTAAAGACCTAAATAAATGGAATATGCCATATTAATGAATTGGCAAATTCAATATTGTAAAGATAGCAATTATTCCCATTAAACTTTAGATTAAACTCAATCCTAATCAAAATTGACAAACTGAAGAACAGCAAAGATAATCCTGATAAAGACAAATGTTGAAGGGCAAAGGTTCTTAATAGCAAAGCTTATTTAAAAAAAACTACAGTAAGGTGACATGCTATTTAAATAGTGTAGCCCAACAGAACATAACAAGGAATTCAGAAACGAACAGTCAGACATTTATGACAAAGTTGTCACTATGACTTAGTAGGCAATAGGTGGTCTTACTTAATGTTGCCGAATCAACTTGATATCTATAAGGAAAAATAAATAAATCCCAACTCCTATCTCCCATTATACACACCAATCAATTCCAGGTGATTTGTAGAAAACAATCCTTGTTGGCAGGAAATATGAATGGCTAGATAGAAACCCACAAAATTTCTAAACTGACAACTAATGAGAGAATTTAGCAAGGTTCCTGAAGAGAAGATCACCATAAAAAAAATCAAGAGCAAAATCAGCCGGGCGTGGTAGCGCATGCCTGTAATTCCGGTTACTCGGAAGGCTGAGGCGGAAGGATCGCCAGAGCCCAGCAGGTGAGGCTGCGGTGGCTGGGAGTGGCCACTGCACTTCAGTCTGGGCCACCGAGTGAGACTCCAACTCAAAAATAAAAAATAAAAAAAAAAATCAAGAGCATTTCTAAATACCAATAATATGTCAATTAGAAAATAGAATAGAGTAGGCCATGGCTCATGTCTATAATTCCAGCACTTTGGAAGGTTGAGGCAGGAGAATTGCTTGAGCCCATGAATCCGAGACCAGCCTGGACAACATAAGACTTTCTTTCTATTTAATAGAAGAAGAAAATATAATAGAATAAAGGATCTCTATCATAATACCAAGAACTGTAAGCTATTGCGTAAATCTAAGAAAACTCATACAGATAATTGTATGAAGATAATTTAAAAGGTATTATTAAACTGGGTGTGGTGGCATGCACCTATAGTCCCAGCTATTTGAGAAGTTGAGGTGGGAGAAATCGCTTGAGCCCAGTAGTTCTAGGTCAGCCTAGATGATACAGTGAGATCCTGTATCTTAAAAAAAAAAAAAAAGCTGAGTGCAATGGCTCATACCTGTAATCCCAGCACTTTGGGAGGTGGAGGTGAGAGGATTGCCTGAGCCCAGGGGTTTGCGAGCAGCCTGGGCAACATGGCAAGACTTTGTCTCTACAATAAATCAAAAAATTAGTGGAGTGTGGTGGCGCACACCTGTAGTTCCTGTAATTCCAGCTGTTTAGAAGGCTGAGGTGGAAGGATCACCTGAGTCCAGCAGGTCAGCGCTGCGGTCGCCGTGACCATGCCACTGAATTCCAGCTTGGACGACAGAGTGAGGCTCGACTCAAAAAAAAAAAAAAAAAAAAAAAAAGCGCATCCTTGAAGAACATAAAAGAAGTCCTAAGTAATTCTAGTATGATTACAATAAAATTCTCAACAGGATCAACCTGTCAACTTGACAAACTGATGCTAAAATTCTTACAGAGCAGCAGAAGGTCAAGAATCACAAAGACAATTTTGAAGGCAAACATAAGGACTTTCCCCATCAGATATTAAGATTTATTATATAACTACAGGAAGAGGGTACAATATGTGTGCAAGAATAGATGAGTAAATTAACGAAACAAATTTGAGGAACCAGAAACAGACCAAACAATAGTGTATGGCAGAAATATCACTGCAGGTCATTTAGGGAAAAAAAATGGACTCTTCCTAAAGCTATGCTGAGACTGCTGGTTATCCACACAGGGAAAAGCGATAGTGTATTCCTTCCTCACATATATCAATTCCAGGTACATTAAAGACCCCAATTGTACTGGCAAATCCATAGAAGAAAGTATCTTTACGAACTTGAGGTAAGGATGTATTTCTCAAACAAGACCAAAAATAGTACAAACCATAGAGAAAAATAATCATTTGAGTACATTAAAATTTAAAATTTATGCTTCTTGTTTCCTAGGAGCAAAAGGAACTTTCTTAACCTGATATTTAATAATTTACTATGACTTGCATTTCCTAAAAGTCAGAAACAAAACATAATTTTCAACATTTTACTTGAGGTCCCAACCGATAAAAATTCAAAATAAGGAAAACTTTCAGGTATAAATATTAGGGAAAAAAGACAATACTTGCAAATTATGTGGTTGTCTCTTTAGAAAATTCAAGAAAATCAAAGAAGAAATTACTAGCATTTTCTAACTTCCAACCGATTAGAAAATTAAAGGGAAATAATTTTCTTCACAATAGGAACAAACTTAAGTACAAGCAAATCATCAAGAAATGAGAAAACTGTAAAATGTTATTAAAGGGAAAAGGAAGACCCAAATGTATTAATTTATCAGAAAATATTTGTTGAGTACCTTTTACGTGTCAGACATCTGTTCAATGTTTTGGGGCTATTTACAGTGGTTAACAAAACAGACAAAGGTACTTGTTGCTAGTAAAAGCAGTAGACTCTAAAAAGAAATAAGTAATATATAAAGTATGTTAGATGGAGATGGAGACAAGTGCTATGGTTGGTTGCAATTTAAAATAGAAGGCCTTGTTTAGAGGGACAGTGAATGCTACATAATGGGAAGTATTCTATTGTAGAGAGGTTAGTTCTTCTGGCAAATAAATGTGAAAATTCAATGCCTTTTTTATCAAAATGTCAAAAGCCTTAAAAAAAAAAAAAAGACAGGATCTCACTCCATTGGCTGCCTGGAGTACAGTGGCATGATCATAGCTCAGTGCAGGTTCGAACTCCTGTGCTCAAACTATCCTCCTGCCTCAGCCTCCTGAGGAGCTTGGACTACATGCATGCTGCTACACATGGCTTAATAAAAACAGACTTTTGACTGGGTGCAGTGGCTCATGCCTGTAATCCCAGCACTTTGGGAGACAGAGGCAAGAAGATTGCCTGAGCCCAAGGGTTTGAGACCAGCCTGGGTAACTTGGTGAGACCTTGTTTCTACAATAAATCAAAAAATTAACCGGGCATGGGGGTGCACACCTGTAAATTCTAGCTACTTGGAAAGCTAAGGTGGCAGGATCACCTGAGCCCAGCAGATCAAGGCTGTGGTGGCCATGAGCGTGCCACTGCACTTCAGCCTGGGCAACAGAGAGAGACTCCAACACTAAATAATAATAATAAAAACAAACTTTTTCTTTTTTTAGAAATGGGTATCTCACTATGTTGCCTAGGATTGTCTCAAACTCCTGGCTTCAAGTGATCCTCCTACCTCAGCCTGCCAAAGCTCTGGAGAGGTGAGCTACCATGCCTGGCCAAAAGGTTTTTAGTAAAGGAACTTGATAATTTGGGCCTGAGTTTCATATGGAAGAGAAAATGTGCAAGAGAAAATAATGAAGACAACTCTGAAAAGGAAGAAAAGACGAGGATTTTCCTAACACAATCAAAACATTTTGCAAAGTTATAGTAATTAAAACTGTGTTACTGGTCTACAAATAGTCAAATGCACTAATGGAATGAAACAAAGAGCAAACGAAAATGTGACATGTCAAATAAGTGGAGGGAAAGGACCTAACTCCAGCTTCTTAATGAAATTCTCCAATTATTTGTAGTTTTCTCATCAATTCTATTGGCTTTTCCCAAATAGAAGTAGTTTTATCCCTCTTTTCAACCTGATGCCTCTAGTTGCTTTCTCTTATCTACTAGCATTGACTAACCCCTCCAATGTCAGATTAAATAGCAGTGGTGATTGTGGTCACCTTTGTCTTACAACTGATGAATGGGAAAGACTTTAGTGTTCCCATTAAATAAGATGCCTGTCTAGGGGCTAAGATACATCAATATCTATATTAAATATAAAACTTGTGTATATATATTCATGTTAAGGAAATAGGCCAATTTTTGTATTTTACAATTTTAAGGAAGTATCCATTGATTTCTGTTTTACTGTTTCTATCAGGAATGGGTTTTTATTTTGTCAAATGAAGGCTTAAAGCTGTTAATATGATGAAGTATATTAATAAATTTCCTAATACTAAAGGACTCTTGCATTATAGAATGAGTCTCTCTTGATCATGATGTTTGCTTAATATGCTATTCGATTCTATTTCCTAATATCTTATTTAATATTTTTGCATCAGTGTTCATAAGTGAGATTGAAGGCCTGAGGTGTTTTTTGTTTGTTTGTTTATTTGGGTTTTTTTTTTTTGCTAGTAAATGATATATTTTTGATATATTGTATTTTCCTAGAAATCAAGTCTCAGAGTGTGTTCCTAGGATCCCTCCTTCTTGAGGCCCTCTTAAGGACTTGAAAAAGGGAGTTAAATAAGATTAGATTAAATAGTACTCTTATGTTTATTAAGTAAAATATTACTTCTTTCACTCAGATTCTCTCAAAAATATACAGTGGAGTTAACCTACAGTATGTGTAGGTTAATGCAGGCTGAATGCAGAAGCAGAAGAGACTATAACTGTCTTCTATGAAGTCAGATAGTAAAGAGATTTTCTTTTCTTCCCCTTTTTTAGTGGGGTTTGAATCTCACTCCATCGCCCAAGCTAGAGTGCAGTGGCATGCTTATGGCCTCCCCGGCATTGACCTGCTGGGCTCAGGCGATCCTTCTGCCTCAGCCTTCCAAGTAGACAGAACTCCAAGTAGAATGCACTACCACGCCCGGCTAATTTTTCCATTTATTGTAGAAATGAGGTCTCGCCAAGTTGCCCAGGCTATTCTCTAACGCATGGGTTCAGGCAGTCCCTCACCTTGGTCTCCCAAAGTACTGGGATTGCAGGCTTGAGCCACTGTACCCAGCTTGTTACCAGTTTTTAAATCTCATTAGACTGCTTTTAGCCTTATAAATTTCTCTCTTGCTTTCTTTCTATCTGTTATTTTCCTACTTTTTAGTTGCACAGTTTATTTTAGTGTTCCTTAACATAAATATTTAATGCCACTGATTTCCTTTGAGCACTGCTTACCTGAGATTCTGACATGTCTATTTTCAATATCAGAATTTTCTAGAAAGTCTGCAATATCATTTTGCATTTTTCCTTTGATCCCAATGCTCTTTGATTATATATTTTGATATCACAAATAACATGAGCTTATTTTTCTTTTTACCCTTCTGTGCCTCTTATGCAATATTGCAAAATTTGAACTAATAGGATTTGAAGGCATGAAGTTTTACTGTTTATCTGACGGTACACTAAAGGCCTCATACAAAGCTCCATGCCAACTTCATGATAGGGTGGGTTTGGGCTAGATGCTCTCTGAAGTACCCATCATTTCTAAAATTCCATTATTCCAAATGTACATGCAAATTAGAAAAAAAAGTCTTTTTGAAATGGCCGTTCCTCTCCTCAGCAAGATTTCACAGCTCTCAAAGAGAAAGCGTATGCCTTCATTCTGTGCCTCACACCTGGACCGACTGCAGGGCAGATTGGAGGGACTTCAGTCCACTGATTAGAAGGCTTCTTTGAAGGAGGTGCGTGCAGGATAAAGTGGAGGTGGCAGAAGCGAGGGGCAAAATACAATCCTGGTCATCGTCCACCAGAATGCCCTGCTTTCAGGACAGCCACCTGGTCTCCCTTCCTCTCATTCCAGGTACATCACGCTGTATTCTGTTGGTGGCAGAAATCGTGCACTGTTTATGTCGAGGGGAATTATGCAGCAGGGAGCACAATGACTCTGATCCTTGCCCTGACAACAGGAAGTCATCTAGGGCAGCATCTTTTTGCTTCTCATTAAATAGCAAACATCCGTATTTCGAACAGTAACACTTTCAGCATAAGTCAGAAGCAGCAAAGTAGTTTTATGTTGATATATTTGTTTCACAGTCCACAGTTCAGTGTGATGGCCAGAATTCTATGTTGTGAGGGTTTGCCAGGAGTGTTCTCAGGAGCGCTTTTCTCTTCTGTGCTTTCTGGTATATACACTCCCATCTGACTACTTGTGGCGTTTGGCCCATGCAATGGTACATTTCTACAGAAACAAACTTTGCTTTTTTCTCCTAGTTTGGTTCCAGCAGCTACCTCCTTACTCACAACAGAGTACAGAATCTATCCTTATTCTTCTATGTTGTATTTAAATGCAGCACAGTATATTTTTAGATAAATCACTTTTTTTCATATGAAGTTTGTACCTTCTCTACCTATTCTATCTTACAGCTCTGGGGCATTTGAAGGCTTGTTGGGAGACAATAACACTTAATGTGCTAAGGAATTGGTTTAGCCCTGCCTGTGGTTACACCAAGAAACTCTGGAAAACCATTAGTAGGAAGTTGTTTTCCCACTCATGTTCATCCCTGATTATCTGTAAGCAGGACTTTTCCTCAGTTTATTTCGATGTGACATCTGGCATGAGGAATCCCTCTTCCCTCAATGCGATTCAAATGCTTATTCGCTTCTAAGCCCCCCCCACACCTGGATTTTTTGAGTTGGAGTCTCACTCAGTCACCCTGGCTGGAGTGCAGTGGCACACTCACGGCCACCCCAGCATTGACCTGCTGGGCTCTGGTGTTCCTTCTGCTTCAGCCTTCCATGTAGCCAGAACTACAGGCATGTGCTACCACACCCAGCTAATTTTTGAATCACTGTAGAGACAAGGTCTCACCAAGTTGCCCGGGCTAGTCCTAAACCCATGGGCTCAGGCAACCCACTCTCCTCAGCCACCCAAAGTGCTGGGATGACAGGCTGAGCCACCAAGCCCGACCTAAGTTCCCTTTTCCATGCAAGGGACAATACATGTATTTTGTGATCCAAAACAGTCTCACCTATCAATGTCTTGGACTTCATAATAGAAGAGAGAGAGCTGGAAGAAGAGTTAGTGACTATGAAACAGCTATATATAAAACACATTCTTAATATTCTTTGCAACCTTGCATTAGACTGATCCTGTCACTGAGGGTAAATTTTTAATCAAAATGATAGTTCATAGCCAGCAGCCCTGAGGCTCGAAGCAATTATAAGGAAGAATAAAGGTACTGCCAAAGAGCCCAATCCCATCTCCAAAGGTGCTCTCTGGAACTCCTCCTGCTTGCCTTCACTGGGCTGGAGGCAGTCGACTCCCAGCCAGAGGCTGATGGGGAACCTCCCCCCTCTTTGCTCTCTGAGTACACAGGCACGAGTGGTACTTGTCTCTGTCTGCTGAGGGTCCCTGCTTTGGGCATCACAAGTGGGCTTGAGCACCTCTATTTCTTCATTCTGGGCATAGCTATAATGTGACTTCAGCTCAGATTCAGCGAGGCAGGGAAGTCTCAAGTCTTCCATTTAAAGACAGGCTGGGTGAACAAACATCAGAGCTGTGGACTGGGTGACAGGGCTGGACTAGATCAGCAGTACCTTGTTTAAACTTTAGAGACCTAGCATTCCATGGAAGGGACGCAAGGGTCATCTTGGGGCAAAGAGACAGTAGAGAGACCAACCCAGTGGTGTGCCTGACATGCTACCCTAATTTAACCAGAATAGAAAGACTATAACCTGCATGACGCATTCAAGTTCAATGTACAAAAACTGTTTGAGAAAATAGCTTTCAACTACCGAAAAATGAAGCCTGCCAACTACTGGACTAAAAATATTTATGGTTTATAGATTTCCTAAGGAATGCACAAATTGCACTTGCTTTTCAAGACTTACTCTCTGTGTCTTCTGAGAACCCACAGTCTCTTGTGGGTCTCCAGGTTCTGAAGGGATTGCTTGAGCAGTGGCCATTATTTTCAAAAGGTGATTTTGCTGTTTGTACTCATCCCTAAATTCTAATGAAATTAATTGCAGCTTGGCACTTTAGAAACACTCTAACCTTATAGAACAGGCTTGAATATCATTATTATTATTGGCCTACTGCTCAATCTATTTAGCCCCTAAGAGGTAGTAATGATAAATTATAGTTCTTTGACTTAAAAATTTTTTTTTTGTTAGAGATAAGGTCTTGCTACGTTGCCCAGGCTGGTCTAAAACTGCTGGCCTCCAGCAGTCCTCTTGCTTTGCCCTACAAAAGCTCTGGGATTACAGGCATGAGCCACTGCACGCAGCTAGTTCTGAACTTCTTCAAATCAGGCAGTTGGGTTCTGAAAAACCTGTGCCATCCCACGTTCATTGTATAAGTAATAGGGTCTGAATCCTTTGTATGCTGGTGGTCAGAGATGACTTCATGGGTAAAACCTGAGCAGGACGAGGGGGAGATTGCGGGTTGCAGGGTGGAAAATTTGGACAAATAGAAGAGAAAGAGAACACATCTCTAACCTTATGAGCAGAGGTAAGTAGTCAGGAAGGCACAAGTTACATATGGGGAATAGTGCTAAATAATCTGGAGCAGAAGATTTGTGTAGTAGGCAGCTGAGACATGCATGTGGTTTTGTTTGCGGAGGCATTTGTGACAAGCTGTACATTGGCTTTTCGACTCTAGGCAGCAAGAGCTATTCTGGATATGTGAGTGCAACTGTGGGCTTTCTCTGGCCTAACTTTTTGGAAAGGACGGGGGAAGCAGGTCTGGCAACAGCAAGAATATTATAAGGATATAGAGGTCTTAAACAAAGGCAGCATGCTTTTGAAAATAGCAGCATAAAAGGGTCCAAAACATTGACCCAAATAATAAGTTAGAGGCTGGGTTCGGTGGCTCAGCCTGTAATCCCAGCACTTTGGGAAGCCGAGGCAAGTGGATTACCTGACCACACGGGTTCATGACCTGCCTGGGCAACTGGGCGAGACCTCGTCTCTACAATAAATAAAAAATTAGCTGGGAATGGTAGCGCGCTTGTAGTTCTGGCTACTTGGAAGGCTGAGGCAGAAGGATCACCAAAATCTAGAGGTCGATGCTGGGGTGGCCGTGAACGTGCCACAACACTCCAGCCTGGGCGACAGAGTGAGAATCCAACTCAAAAAAAAAAAAAAACAAAACCCAAAAGGAATTAGAAATCCAGGTTTTGGGGTGTTGTTTGTTTCAGAATGCTCTCATTTCTGTTCCTGTTATATTTTCGTTAATCCCCTCAAGGCTCAGCAGACCTTGCAGAAGGTATTGCTGGGTTATGCTATAACTCCATAGGCAGGAGTTCTCCTGTGGCTGCACTTTAGAAAGTTTCATTTTATGAGGATCTGTAACCATATTTTTAGCTCAATAAAGCCTCCTGATTTCTATGTCAGTAGATAGTTTTTAACAGAAAGGATTTTCTTTTTCTTTTTTCTTACACCTAGCCACAGTCCCATTTAGTTGTTCAGACTGCCTAAAAGATGTGGAAGTGGATGGCTGCCCAGCACCTAGGGTCAGCCTTTGATCTCACACCACCCTCATGCGTCCCCGTGACCCAGTAGGCTGACTCCATTTCTGCCTCCAGGCCAGAATCCTGCAGCCTGTTGCCCACAGGCAGTGGTTCAGAGAGAGGCACGAGAGCCAGGAAGAGCCAATGAGGGTGGAGAATCATTCTTTCTGCTGGGGTTGCCTTGAGGTTGGACTGCGGGCCCAGGGTGGCCCTCCTGTCCTAGTCAGGGAGGATTGGACAAGGGACAGGGCCAACTCTGTGGAAGACAGGGCCTCAAACCAGTAAAACTTCTTTGCTTAAACCCCTTTGGGCTTCTGTCACTTGCAACAGAGAAGGCCCTGACTGATACAGAGACCAAAAGCTCAGCACAAGAACCTGTGTACCTAGAGTGCCTGAGGAACTCCATGCTCAGAGGTCAACGGGGTGGGGGAGCATATACCTAGGGCACCTGGGAATTTTGTGCTCAGAGGTCAACACTGGGGAGCCATATACCCAGACTGCCAGAGGAGCTACATGCTCAGAGGTCTGAGCCCACCTGGTGACTGCTCTCAGAACTGGCACGGGTGTGGATGGACTCACCGAGTTCTGCATTCAGAAAGTCCCTGCACATCTGCAAGAGCCCACAGGAATCCAAGGTCAAATGCCTCCAAGGCCCTGGAGAGGAGTGTCTGTCCCCACACCTCCAGGGGTGTGTCCCCACCTTCTGAGATTGTCCACTTCATCCAGCTGATTTTCACTTTGTTCTTCCTGACA
>NW_007232007.1:45648-66174 GCF_000164805.1 Carlito syrichta
CTGCACTTTAGAAAGTTTCATTTTATGAGGATCTGTAACCATATTTTTAGCTCAATAAAGTCTCCTGATTTCTATGTCAGTAGATAGTTTTTAACAGAAAGGATTATCTTTTTCTTTTTTCTTACACCTAGCCACAGTCCCATTTAGTTGTTCAGACTGCCTAAAAGATGTGGAAGTGGATGGCTGCCCAGCACCTAGGGTCAGCCTTTGATCTCACACCACCCTCATGCGTCCCCGTGACCCAGTGGGCTGACTCCACTTCTGCCTCCAGGCCAGAATCCTGCAGCCTGTTGCCCACAGGCAGAGAGAGGCACGAGAGCCAGGAAGAGCCAATGAGGGTGGAGAATCGTTCTTTCTGCTGGGGTTGCCTTGAGGTTGGACTGCGGGCCCAGGGTGGCCCTCCTGTCCTAGTCAGGGAGGATTGGACAAGGGACAGGGCCAACCCTGTGGAAGACAGGGCCTCAAACCAGTAAAACTTCTTTGCTTAAACTC
Organism: Carlito syrichta; assembly: GCF_000164805.1. Taxonomy (NCBI): domain Eukaryota; kingdom Metazoa; phylum Chordata; class Mammalia; order Primates; family Tarsiidae; genus Carlito; species Carlito syrichta. Next base: position 46,141 of record NW_007232007.1, read on the forward strand.
TTTGGGCTTCTGTTACTTGCAACAGAGAAGGCCCTGACTGATACAGAGACCAAAAGCTCAGCACAAGAACCTGTGTACCTAGAGTGCCTGAGGAACTCCATGCTCAGAGGTCAACGGGGTGGGGGAGCATATACCTAGGGCACCTGGGAATTTTGTGCTCAGAGGTCAACACTGGGGAGCCATATACCCAGAGTGCCAGAGGAGCTACATGCTCAGAGCTCAATACAGGGGGCTATGTACCTAGAGCACCCAGGAAGCACTGTGCTCAGAGGTTAATGGTGGGGGGCCATATACCTAGAGGGCTCAGGCGCTCCATGCTCAGAGGTCTGAGCCCACCTGGTGACTGCTCTCAGAACTGGCACGGGTGTGGATGGACTCACCGAGTTCTGCAATCAGAGAGTCCCTGCACATCTGCAAGAGCCCACAGGAATCCAAGGTCAAATGCCTCCAAGGCCCTGGAGAGGAGTGTCTGTCCCCACACCTCCAGGGACACCTCCCCACCTTCTGAGATTGTCCACTTCATCCAGCTGATTTTCACTTTGTTCTTCCTGACAGTGTGAACTAAACTGAGGGGCACCAGTTCCTTCCGTGGCACTTATCCATGGAGAAGGTGGGAGATGCACCCTCCGGGTGGGCTAGCACGCTCTGTGGGCCTTCCTTCGCACTGTCTTGCCCTCTGAGGAGCTCAGCACTCTGGGCCTCTGAGGGCCCCAAGCCTCAATGAGCCATGTCTGAGAGAACAAGACCCTAACCTCCAAAGACCCAGCGCAAAGTGTTTTTCAGAGAACCTTTTGGAATGCAAACTAGTGCAGCCTCTTTGGAAGTCAGTGTGGCGATTTCTGCAAGAACTAGAAACTGACCTTCCAGATGACCCAGCAATGCCCCTATCGGGAATATACCCGGAGGAACTCAAATCATTCTACAGAAAAGATACTTGCACACACATGTTTGTTGCAGCTCTGTTCACGATAGCAAACACACAGAACCAACATGCTGCCCATCGAATCTGGACTGGATCAAAAAATGTGGTACATATACACAGTGGAATATTATGCAGCCATGAAGGACAAACATATGGACTTGATGGACTTAGAGTCTATCTTACTCAGTGATCTATCACAGAAACAAAGAACAGACAGCCATATGCTCTCACTCATAAGCGGACCTTGAACAATTATCATAATACTGTAAGAAAGGGATTGGCAGTAGTGGGAAACTGCCAGGGGAGGGGGTGGGATTGGCAGTTGAGGGAAACTGAGAGGGGAGGGAGGGGCACACCTCATCAAAAGGGTGCCTGCATAAAGAATGTTTGTACACCTAACCCCGAATTGTACCCCACAAAAGAGAGAGAGAGAGCGCGCCATCTTTTAGACTGTCAGCACTCCTAGCCTGGAAGTAGCACGACACATGCTTTGGGTCACAGCAGCTGGCAGCCCTGGCCTCGGGCTCGTGCCCCCCCTACTCTGAGTCTGACTTCCTACACCATCACTGCAAGGACTCCGTGAGAAAACGAGGGGGCATGCGGCACTTAGCATGGTCCTGGCACTTCTTGCAGGGTCTATGCAGGTTGGCTCTTCTCACTGCTCCTTTTTGACGACACACAAGGAATGCTGGATGCAAAGAGTGTGGAGTCAGAGTTGGCAGACCAGGAGTGCGCCCTGCTGTGCTGCTTCCTGGGAGAGGCTGGACCGGCCCGGCGCCCTCTGACCCGTTTTCCTGCTGGTAGAGGGTGCCAGAAAGGTGACAGCAGCGCAACCTGAGGCTTCCCGTGGCGTTCCCTGCCTCCCTCCCGCAGTCGCTCCAGTGGGCAGGATGGCACTCGTGGCTGGTGGGCCTCGGGGCCAGGCGATGTGGGGAGGGAAGACCTGGCTCACGGAGGCGAGCTGCATCCAAACATAGGCCTCTGGGCTGGAAGGGACCGCAGGGGTCCCCACGAGCAGCTTCTAGCCCGGTCAGGGGCCCAATCACACCGGCACACCAAGGGGTCACTGAGGCTGCCCATGTCGGCGATCGGTGGCTCTGAGGCTAAGAACACTCTTCCAGAAGAGAAGCAGGTCTGGCCCGGGCCACCTGTGACAAGGACACCTGGGCCAGGCCAGAGAGAAAGGGGAGAGACGTGACAGAGAGGAAGCAGGCGCAGCGAAGCAAGCCCCAGAGTGCGTGTATGGGGAGCAGGGACAGGGCGTGTGGGGGGTTCCATCGCCCCTGTGGGCAAGGAGGTTCCATCGCCCCTGTGGGCAAGGAGGCAGGCTCAGGGAGGCCCCTGCAGAGGAACCCCGGGACCACTGCCCCAGGGTGGCATGGCCTCCCATGGTGGTGTGGCTCTGCCTCTTGGACCCATTTACAGATCTGTCACTGAGCAAGGAGCTGGGGCACCCAGGGCAGTAGGAGTTCCCACGCGGCAGATCCTAGGAGTATGTGCTCAGAGCCTGGGGGCTGGGGCCTGACGCCCTGCCTAGTCACCAGGCAGCTGGGTACCTTGGGCAAGTCATCCTCTTGAGCCTCAGTTTACTCACCTGCAAAGTGGGCTCTCTAACATCCATGCGTTAACTGACAGGCCTGTGGAACAGAGGAATTGCCACTCTCATTATGTTTGGCTGTCTGGGCCCTCCTGAAGCCCAAGGCCCAGAAGACCCTGTCCCTTGGCACTCACTCTGGTCTCAGAAGCCCCGGCTGACCATGACAGCTATTCACAAGCATCTCCTGGGATAACAGGCCCAGGGCGGGGCTCATTTTCCACTCTCTCCAATGCTCACCAAGCCCTGGGGAGCAGGGACCGGCACCCATTTTCCAGGTACAGCCAGCAAGGTGCCGAGAGTTCAGGGAGTTGATACGTGGCAGAGCAGGAACGGAAACCCTCCTGCCCCTCGCTCCTGGACCCCAGTGCTCCCCGAGTGCCACCAGCCAGACTGGATGTGCGGCTGTCAGCAGGGCCTGGTGGGGGTGAGCAGGTGTCTGGAGAAGCATCTGTACGCTGGGCAGACCTCTGCAGACCCCTCAGCAGCCCTGAATGCCCCTCCCCACCAGCCCATCACTTTCTCAAGTGGCATTTATTTTCTTCCTCTCCCCTTGCTGCTCACTCTCCCACTCTGGATGCATCGTTAAGACCCTGCACCCACCCCATGAGGCGGTGCCCTACAGACAGAGGCCTGTGCAGGGAAACCTCACTGCTGGAGCTATCCTGGAGGCTGGGTGGGCAGGGGGTGTGGGTAAAGGGGGGCAGGGAAGGAGGGTGACAGTGACATGGGGGGACACACCACCCCCCAGGAAAGCCACAGGGGAGAAGTGGAGGTGGTGCTTGGGTCTCAGGGCCTGGCGAGGGCCAAGGGAAGCACAGTTCTTACTCTGAGTAGAAGCGGGCCTGAGACCCAACAACCCCGTTTGTAACTCTCTTCCCTGGAGACCTGCTCGGGCGAGTGTCAAGATTCTATCCACTGTCATAAGTGGACAGGACATTGCTATGACCGTCGCCAATTGGGCTTCACTGGTAATTGTGAAAGAGCGCACAGCCTGCAGACAGTGGACTGCCATGCAGCAGCTAGCAGGACCGAGGTGGTCTATGTGGACGGCCGGCAAAAGCCACAGTGGGGTCCCATCAGTGTCCCATAGTCTCGGGCCCCAATGATGGCCGCAAGGATCAGAGAGCAGCTCATGCCTCTCTAGCCCTTCCTCGGGGCAGGGCGCGGCCCCCAGCACTTTACACACACTGGCTCTTCACCCTCACCGCCTGTGGCATCAGTCTCATTCACAGACAGGGACACGGCGTAGAAGGCTGCGCTGCCCGAGGACAGACCGACGGAATGGGGAGGGCCAGGGCTGGAAGGTAGGCAGCCTGGCCCCGGAGATGTGTTCCTTCACAGCTGTCTGTAGCCCCCAAGAGTACACACAAATGCACAGGAGAAGGATCGGGAAGGAGAGAAAGCAAAACGCTAAGAGTAAAAGGGGAGGTCATCCTTAGTCATGAGACTTGTGTGTTCTGTGGAAAATGTGTTCACATGTTATGTTTGTAATTAAAAACTAAAGACTGCCGGCGTAGTGGCTCAAGCCTGTAATCCCAGCACTTTGGGAAGTGAAGACAAGAGGATTGCCTGAGCTCAGGGGATTGAGGCCAGCCTGACCAACATAGTGAGATCTCGTCTCTACAACAAATCAAAAACTTAGCCCAGCGTGGTGGCACATGCCTGTGGTTCCGGTTACTTGGAAGGCTGAGGCAGAAGGATCACCTGAGCCCAGCAGGTCGAGGCTGCGGTGGCCGTGAGCGTGCCACTGCCCTCCAACCTGGGTGACAGAATGAGACTCTGACACAAAAACAAACAAACAAAAAACTAGAGACTGAGGAAGAATCTATACAAACCAAAGCTGGTTGGTCAAGGAAGGCTGTTTCTCCTGGCCTCCACCTGTCTGCTATGAGAGGACCCAGTTATCCCAGCCTCCCTGCTAGGCACATGGGCCTGGGTCTAGAGATGACTCTGAAGCTTCTGGGACCAAGTCAGGATGGGCTGAGCAGGACAGGGCCCTCAGACGGCCAGTGTGCTATGGCGTGCACAGTGATGGGGCCAACCCTTAGGGCAGCAGGCTGCGGGCAGATCTTCTCAGGAGAGAGCGCCACTGGAGGCTGCAAGATGTCCGAGAGTCTTGGTTCCTAGCTGAGCGAGGACCCATGGCCCACAGCCCTTGCCTGGGCCCAAGCGAATACGCCACTCACTGGAGGCTCTTACTGAGATGGCCTCTCTGACACCCCTAGACAGCACCTTTGTCCCAGAGATGGCTCAAAAGTGCTCCTGCCTCCTCCATCTAGGAGAAGAGGGAGAAGACTCACTACCCAACTGGGACCTTCTGGGAAAGCTGTTGTCTGGGGCTGGCTCCTGGGATGTGTGTCAGGAACCACCAGGCCCTCAACCCCCCAGAGCTGGTGCCAGGCTAGCATCTAATGATCCCAAACCCCAGAGGCCCTGGGGTGGAAACAACATGAAATCTTGGGTTCCACAAGTCTGCCAGTGTCCCTAGAGGGAGTGTTCACCCTCTTCCCCTTCCTCCTGTTATTTCCAGCTGTGCTAAGTATAGGCTGCTTTAAATACCCATCCCTTCCTGGACCTGCTCTCAGGCCTGTCTGCCAGCACCTTTCCGGGACCCCTCAGGGAGCGGCCACCACAAGGGCCCAATTCCCATAGCTCCCCAAGGCCTGGCTCCTCCTTCCCTCAGACACAGAGCCAGGTCTGGCCTGCATCTGCCCCTGGGTACCCGTAGATGCAGCCTTGGGTCCAGCCTGAGTCTGCCCCTGGGGTACCTACCCCTTGCCAGACATGGTCCTGGGTCCAGCCTGTGTCTCCCCTGGTATCCTCCCCAACCCGCCCACGGGCCTGTCCTGCCACTGCCTCTGGAATCCTCCAGACGTGGCCTGGCTTACCTTTGCTCAAAGGCCTTCGTGCCCTGTGTCACGCCTGAGCCTGATGTCTACAGTTGGGCCCAGTGTGGCCCACCGGCTGGGGTAGACGTGGGTGTTGCAGTGGACAGGGCCCTGAACTCAAGGGGTGAGGGCCCTCTCCTGAACTGCTTCACCACAGAAAAGCCTCCGTTCTGTGCCCCCTTAGCCTGCAATCCCTTTGACCACAGCCCTCGAGAGGGCCTCCGCTCACAGGCAGAATCTCCCCCATCACAGACCTCACACAGCTCTCACCCACCCACACACGACCCTCCCACCCACACTCTGACCCTCCAACTCAGGGTGGGAAAGGGGGGAGACAGCAGTGCAGGGGGATGTCGTCCTGGTCACCTTGATACCAGTAAATCAAAGGGGCAGGGAACTGGTAGAAGGAAGTTTATTTCTGAGTTTGAATCCAGAGAGCACAGCCAGACTCGAGGTCTTTCTAAAACAGTTCTGCTTCCCTTCCAGGCTTTTACAGTTCACTTTTATAAGTTCAGAGTTGTCAGTGCTTATACATTAGCCACGTGACCAGCAGAGCATTGTATAGAACTTGAGCTTCAGCCGACAGTGACATTTTTCAGTCCAGACTTCCTGATGCCAGGTATCAGAGGGATCTCCTAGCTTTTATCAGTTGGGCCCTGCAGAAGCATTCATCAAGCTTGCCATAGAGTAAAAGGCGTTTACAAGGCCTATGACATCGTGCATTACGCAAAAATCATACAAATCTCAGAACTTATGATTACATTGATACAAAAGTTACACAAATCACAAGGCTTACAATTACATTAATACTCTATTCAAACATATAACCACTCAGGAAAATGGAGTAAACGAAGACTTGCATCTTTCAGTTGACTGGGTGTAGACCACAGGGAAGTCAAGGATCCCCTGAAACTACTTACTGGGAGTGCATAGGAGATAAGGGGACGGGCACCTTCATTAGCTCTGAGGAATATTATTCAGGAATATCGTTCACCCTGGCCATACCCTTCTCTAGGGGCTGTGACATGTGGACAGACAAGAGAGGGTCTCTGTGTCATGCTGCTAAGGCACAGTGCTGTGATGGCTGCTGTTCACCTGCCTTTCCCTGGCGGGTGCCTTGTGACAAGACTGCCTGTGGGCACTCACTTGTGGCAGAGGTTCTGGCCGATGCGGTAGTGCCTCTTGGATGGCGTCATTGCTGAAGACGGCGGGTGAGTCCCAGCTGCTGCGGGTCTCCTGGAGGTAGGTGTGCTTGCTGAGTCTCTGCTCCCGCAGGCTGTCGTGTGAGGACGACTCGGAGCTGTGACTGATGGTGTCGTTGTCACTGTCTGAATACTCATACTCAGATTTGCTCTGCCTATTGGCTGAGCCATCGATGGCCAGGGGGCCGTCCAGGGACCTGGGGGGGGGCGGGGCCACAACTGAGGCCCCTTCCTGAGGTGGCCTTTGCGGGGGCACCACGGGGACCGTGCTTGGGGCTGCCCTGTTGTCCACTGAGGCTGCGTCATAGGTGCTCTGTCTCTCGAGTGAGCCTTGGTCTGAGGGGTTGCTGAGGTTCATGGAGCTGCTGCTGGGTGGCTTGATGGTGAACAGTGGGAGGTGCTCTACTCGCAGCAGCTGTTCCTGCCACTCCAGTGACTGGCATGCTCCGGCATCTTGTGTCTGTGTCAACCTCGTCCCCCTTGTGGGCCAGGGCCCAGCAGTCCTGGACCGTGTCCCCAGCCTGCAGTCCCAAGTCTGACTCGATGCTGGACAGCCAGTCCCCCACCTAGGAGAGGGACAGAGAGGGTGACATCTCATCGAGGTACAGGGTGATGGCACTGTACGAAGCTGCCATCTTGTCCAGTTTGCGGTGATCTGTGCTGTGCAGGGCTGACGTGGGCTCAGCATCCTGGGTCCGAACTGCATCCAGTGCCAGGGCCTCCTCAAACACAGGCTGCAGCAGTTGAGGGCATCACTGATGGACTCCGTGACTTCACCTGCTGGGGGAAGGCATCCCTAGCTCTGTGATGGCATCCACAAAGTCGCTGGAAGGGGCCGGAGACTCGAGGGTGGGCACCTTGCTGAGGTTGCCACACTCGGAGAGCATCAGGGTCCCCTGCTGGGAGCTTATTTATTTATTTGAGTCAGAGTCTCACTGTCACTCAGGCTGGAGTGCCGTGGTGCGCTCATAGCCACCGCAGCTTCAACCTGTTGGGCTCAGGTGATCCTTCAGTTTCAGCCTTCTATGCATCTGGAACTGCAGGTGTGTCCCACCACGCCCAGCTGATTTTTCTTGACTTTTTATAGAGATGGGCCTTGCCAAGTTGCCAAGGCTGGTCTTGAAGCCCGAAGCTCAGGCAGTCCTCTCACCTCTCCCTCCCAAAGTGCTGGGATTGCAGGCATGAGCCACCATGCCCAGCCTTGCTCCTGCTTCTTGGTAGCAGTAGCCTAGTCTCAGCATGTCCCCAAGTTGGTTCCAGCAACTGCAGGTCTATATGAAACATGGGTCCCAAGGTCAAATAAGATGGAGAAATACCAAGCTGGGCGTGATGGCTCATGTCTGTAATCCCAACACTTTGGGAGGCCTAGGTTGGAGGATCGCTTGAGCCCAGGAGTTTGAGACCAGCCTAGGCAACATCTCTACAAAAAAATTAAAAAATTAGCCAGGCATGAAGGTACATATGTGCCTGCAGTCCCAGCTACATGGAAGCCTGAGGTGGGAGGATCACCTGAGCCCAGGAAGTTGAGGTTGCGGTGAGCTGTGATCATGCCCTGCACTCCAACCTGGGCAGCAGAATGAGACTCTGACTCAAAAGAAAAAGATGGAGAAACACCACGTTAAAGTGAGCACGAGTATGTTTCCTTCCTCAAAGGCTTTACAAGGCAGTGGGGCACAGCGTGCTCAGTTTCCCAAACATCCTGGGTCATGGAAGCCCCTGGGCTTGGGATATCTAATGGCACACCGTCTAATGAAAGTACGTTAGGAGACACCAGAAGACATGAGGCCAGCCCTCCAGAGTAAAGGAACCCGAGCCACACACAGGCGGAGATACCTGCCCAAGATCTCGGCAAGGTCCTGAGTGCTGAGGACGGGTCACGGGCTTCCAGACTCATTTCCTTTCTACAGCACCAACCACACAGCTCTTGTGGCCAGAGAGGTCACTGAGTTTCAGGGAGACCTGTGAGGTTGATACGCTGAGAAGCAGGCTTCAAGGCCAGGTGCCTGGATTCTAATTTTTCCTGTACCCCTTGTTAGCTATGTGGCCTTGGATAAACCTCCAATTTCTGCAACTCCTCATCTTCCTCATTTATAAAGTGGGATAGCACTGGGACCTACCTCCTACGATTGCAGTGAGCCCTGGAGGAGACACAGGCCAAGGGCCTGAAGGCCCTCAGCCAAATTCCTGTAAGGTGTTTGCAGTTTGTGAAGTCCCTAAGCCTCCCCACTCTACAGATGGGCATACTGAGGCCCAGAGAAGATACACTCACGAGACCTCACGAGACCTCCGTGACATACTCACGAGACCTCCGTGGTGGGAGCTGGCTCTCACTCTGGGCACCACTGTTCCTGATGGCTTGTTTCCATGTGTTTACAGACAGGGTGCACAGCTAGCATCCTGCAAGGGCAGGGCTCGTGAAGGAGGGGGCTGGGGAGTGAGATACATGGGCCTCCTGAACTCCTGAGGCTCACACTGGCCCACCATGACCAAGGACAGCCCTAAGGACCTTGCTCCCAAATGATAAGTGAACACACCGTGTTCATCTCACGGGCCTCACATGTGGACGTTATTTGATTGATGATTACTCCCTGCTGGGCTGCAAGCTGCAGGACAGGGCTCAGGCCGGCCTGCTGACTGCCTAGCACCCAGCACTCAGCAAAGTGCTGGTTCAGAGTAGGTACTCAAGAAGTGTTTCATACCAGGACTTCTGAAAGCAGCACTACGTGTACATTCATGGACTCACACTGAATGGTTCATCTTTTACTATCATAGTCATAACTAAATCTGTGTCTACCAGAATCTTGAACACAATTCATGCACGCTGCAGAAGACTGCATGAAAGAAAAGAAGTTTAAAAATGGCCAAATGACAATAAAATCAAAGTACAGGAAATATTTACTCATGTAAATCTAAACACAGTTTTCTGAAAGGTAGCTTATTTCAATTACCTAACTTTAATATTTCTAGATTCAAGGTCATTATTTATCTTTGGAATTTTTACCTGAACTATAGTTAAAGTATGAACACACATGTGTATACACATACCATCCACAAACATATTCAAGACAAAGCAGCCCCTAGAAAAAAATCCGCCCAGGTCTAGGATTAAAGGTTTTGTGATTTCTAGGACATTAGAAGCAAAGGAAAGGTTTAGAACAAAAACAAGCTGGGCACGGTGGCTCACGCCTGTAATCCCAGCACTTTGGGAGGCTGAGGCAAGAGGACTGCCTGAGCTCAGGGGTTTGAGACCAGCCTGGGCTACTTGGTGAAACCTCATCTCTACAATAAATCAAAAACTTAGCTGGGTGTGGTGGTGCATGCCTGTGGTTCCAGCTACTTGGAATCCTGAGATGCAAGTATCTCCTGAGCCCAGTAGGTCAAGACTGCAGTGGACATAAACATGCTACTATACTCCAACCTGGGTGACAGAGTGAGATTCCTGCTCAAAAAATAAACACTGAGGCAGAAGTAAAAGAATTCAAAAGTTAGTCAAAATAAATATATACTGTGTCTAAAAACCAGGAAGTCAAAAGAAAGATGAGAAAGGACAAACTTCAGTGGTTGAGGCAGACAGTAATCATATGTCATAGTTTGGCAGAGCAAGATAAGTGTATCCCCATCAACACTCTGGCATGAACCTGTTCTGGAGCTAGCTCATTTTCTAGAGTTTAGTGTGTTTTCTTGCCCATGTACTTATTTACTTGCCCACTTACTCCTTTAATGTATAATATACAGAGCATATACTATGTACTAAGCACTGTATGATTCAGTTTTGAGTCCCATTGGGTTTGAGGTGCCCATTGGATAATGGCCAAGGACCCAGTTGTGCCTATCGGCTTAGAGACTTACACAGAGATCTTGGTTCAAAAGCTAGACTTTCTGCATTTATACTACAAAATGTCCTGATCTATGAAACTCAGAGAAAATGAGAACTTCTGTACACCCAGAGTGCTCATCATGATTTTATCATGAAATTCAGGATTAAGAAGGGCACAGTCCCCAAACTGAGAGAGAGTAGTCAGTCCAGAAGATGAGGAGTGACTCAGTTAAACAATACTGAAAATTTTCAGCTTTCAAAAAGTTTTTAAAAGAAGAAGCGAGCCGGGCTTGGTGGCTCAGTCTGTAATCCCGCACCTTTCTGAGGCTGAGGTGAGTGGATTGCCTGAGCCCGCGGGTTCGAGACCCTCCTGGGCAGCGAGATCTCATCTCTACAATCAATCAAAAAAATCAGCCGGGCGTGGTAGCGCATGCCTGTAATTCCGGCTACTTGGAAGGCTGAGGCGGAAGGATCGCCGGATCCCAGCAGGTCAAGGCTGCGGTGGCCGGAAGCGGTCACTGCATTCCAGTCTGGGTGACAGAGTGAGACTCCAACTCAAAAAAAAAAGAAGAGGCGAATGCAAAATACAACTCTGGATTAGAAAATAGTTATAATAAGCCACACTGAAAAGATACCCAACATGAGTTACAAATTAACAAAGTTGAATGTTTAGAAAATTAAGATAATGTGTTAAGGAGCTTATCACTGTGACACATAGTTATTGTGAAATAAATAATAATTATTAAAATATTCTTAAAACTGTAAAACACATGTATTTGCACAAATCTTCCAGGTAGCAGGACATACATAGTACAGAGATGGTGTATGTTTTTCAGAAAAGAAGAGCACTCTTCTCACATAGATACTAGATGCAGAAGACCAGTTCCATCAGGAGTTTGGAAACCAGAGTGAACCTAGACAAAATAACTAAAACAATCATCATGGTAGTGCACCACATGAAACAGCCACTCGTGGCTATATTTGTTTGTGGAACTCAGTGCTCTCACTAGGAAAACAGAAAGCTTTCTTTTGTCCGTTATATTGAGTTTTCATTATTAACACTGAATAGCATAACAGTGTTATAGGGTAGACCTCTGTTTGTATTTGCAGGGTATGTATCAGGGAGCATATTTTGGATGTGTTTGGATATATTTAGATATATATAAACACATTGAATGCCATTTTCATTTCAGAAAACTGGATGTGTTCCTTATCTGTACATTAATAAACTGGCAGATAAATTTTATTCAAGACATGTATGTATTCAAGACATATGTCAATATCCCTGAATAAGGATAATATGCATTGAAGACAAAATTTAGTGTCTACAGATTATAAACTTTGGAGAAAGTGAGCTATGTCCAGAGTAAAAAAAGAAAGGAATACTAATCCACTCTTTCCCTGGAGCTATTAATGATTTCATTTCTTTTAATATATTAAGTTCAAGCAAGTTTATCAAGATTTAGCCCACTACTGGTTTATATGAATGTAACAATGCTCACTACTATTAATCAATTATGGTGAAGAGCTAAATTATTTGTGGTTATTGTATCTATCCTTACATGAGATTTTCTGTGCAAAGATTTTTGTTCCAGGTACTATGTATACAAGGTCATGCGATGGCTTAACTGTGCCAAGAGAGGAGAAATTCCTACAAAAATGTCAGCTGTCTTTGTAACTTGTTCTATTTTACGTGATTGAATTTTTCAATTTTGGTCTAATCAATTTAAATTATTATAGGTATAATTTTGTGAAATATAGAATTCATAGAATTCAAATTTTATGGAATTATAATTGACTATAAAATGGGCTTAATACTGTCCTAATTGGAAATAGTTCATTGTTTCAGAATTCATCTATTTAGTAGTATCATTTGGAGGTTAAAAAGAAACTATCAATGATATATTTGGCTGCAATTTATTTTCTTGATTCCTTACTTAATGACAATCGCAACACATCTTAAACCTAAAACTAGTCTCTGTAGAGTTACATGGGTATAATCTTCAGGGAATCTACAACAGATCACATAAATAATTCACCTTTGAAACTCAGAATACACTAGGAATTACTATGTATTAGTAAAAAAAATTTGTATTACAAAATGTTTACTTTCCTCTATTCATTTCTTTTTTAGATCTGAGATCTTGGAGTATCTTATGGGTGGCTGCACGTTTTTGACAGATATGAGGAATTCCTGGGATGAAATGCAAATATGAAATAGGCAGAATTAGAACTAGAAGTGACAGGAAGAGGAGGGAGGTGGGATTAACAGTAGTCAATATCTGTCTGGGGAGAGGGGGGAACACCTCATCAACAAGGGTACTTGCACAATGAATATCTGTATACCTAACCCTTAACTGAACCCCACAACTTTTTTTTCTTGAGCTGGAGTCTCACTCTGTCACCCAGATTGGAGTGCAGTGGCTGCTCCCAGCCACCGCAGCCTCAACCTGCTGGGCTCTGGCGATTCTTCCGCCTCAGTCTTCCAAGTAGCTGGAACTATAGGCATGCGCTACCACGCCTGACTAATTTTTTGATTTACTGTAAAGATGAGGTCTGGCCAAGTGGTCCAGGCAGGTCTCGAACCCACGGGCTCAGGCAATCCACTCAAATCAGCCCCCCAAAGTGTGGGATTACAGGCTGAGCCACCGAGCCTGGCTGCCCACAACTTTAAAATAAAATATATATATAATAGACCAAGTAACATTTTAAACATCTGCCACAAAGTACATAATACAGAGCATTCAGAGTATAAACTGTAAAGTATTTGGATTCAAACAGGATTAAACTAACCATTTCCTCTAAGATCAGGATATATCTACTCCACTCTTCACTCTCCATTCTTCTTTATTCCATAAAGCAATTTTTTGGATAACTTGACATTCCCCAGATACAAATTTTTTAAAAGTATTTAGTTATAAATAAGAAACAGCATTCAAGGAATTGCCTTCCTTTGGATAATCTAACAAATTCATACCAAATGAAGATTCAATTGTTAGAACTAATTTTGTTAGGAAGAAAAAAATCAAAACTGCTGGTAGCAAGAGATTCCTGAGACTCTTATGAACAGACACTTTAAATGAAGAGCACTTTAATTGGTAGAGGAATCCTCACATTTCTAATGTCTTGCTGTGCATTCTGCAGGTTATAGTAGCAGCTGGTAGAGGTCATACATCTTTTGTGAGCATCCCAAAAAGGCTTACTGCCAGGTTGTTAAATTATGAATAAGCAATGAGCAAAAGAATGCAGATACGGTGGTGACAAGATAATCCAAGCAAATGTATCTATGACAAATTTCACAGGATTAACAAATTACTTCTACACAGAACAATAAAAATGTGCAAAAAAAAAATGATGAGCCTACTTTTCCTTACAGAATTAGGAAAACAAAAAGTCACCAAACCACTGCATACATTTAAATTTAACTCAATTTAAAGGAAGACATTTATAATTTGTTCAAGGTATCTTTGTAACATTTTTCCTTTTTTAGGTAGACATACACAAACATGGTATATCTGGTATACAGTTTATATATAATTCATGTTGTAAACAGTATGAATATATGTACTATATATTTTAAACTTCTATATAAGCTGTGCATACTATATATAAACTTGTATTATAAAAAAGTATTCTATCCATATATATGGATAAAATGTATATGCTTTTCAGAAGTGAATTCTGAGGAACAAATTATATGTAGGGAAAAAAATCTTCCCTCAATCAGTATCACACATATTCGTTATTAAAAGAGCCTCATTTACTGATGTCTTCATTTTTTAGGACCAGAGACAGAGGTTCTGCAAACAGTTCCGATTGTTCTACCTGTCCCACCAAAATACTGCAATCTTTCTGAGTTACAGTAATTCTGAATGAAGTTTAGAAGTAGCATCCTTTTCTGCAGTATTACAGTAACAGAAGGGAAAATTTGGAGATTTGAGGAAGAGTGTTGATTATAGCTACATTCACATATAGATGACCCACTGTAAAATATTACATTTTTCTTTATAATAAAATTCCTTTTATAAGTCTTACAAATGAAAAAGTTCTAGTTTGTCAGATGTAATGAGGCATTACTAAAATGACCTATGAGTCCATAAAGTGGTCTTAAAATGTCATAGCGTGCTACTTTCCAAAAAATGTGATAAAAATTTGTTAACTTGTAATGTTTTATACTAGGTGCCCAAGTTAGAGTCCTTTAATTCTGCATTAGCATAATGATGATAATGTAATATTGTAACCAGAAGTAATTTCTTTTACGATGATCTGATGGTTGCTGAAAAATTTGTAACCTATTTTTCATTTATACTTCCTATTGACTTTTGTTTTTCACTTTCAGTATTTTAATAAAACATCTCTCTGAATGAGTCCTCTCCAACATTTTATAAGGCAACCAGTGCTATATATACACAAGAAATTTGCTGATTGTAAAAAGGAGCAAGATACACAAGCAAAATCCTCACCTTTTCAACCACAATACTCAAGCATTGCTTATCTATACCTTTCAAGCCCTAAAACTTTTATCATCCATTTTATTTTTTAAATAAGGTATTTGCTTGAAGTATTATATCCAAAAACATAAAAATAAATGTGACATGTTTGTCTGCAACTGGAAATCTAGCACATATGCTGCATGAACAGTGATGGAATCAGATGCTACAATGTAGCCAATGTACTCTTTCTTCACTGAATTTTCTTATTGATTGTAAAATTATTAATTCAATACCTGATAGATTGAAGTAGTTTCTTTAGATTGAAACTTTTTTCAAAATGAAAACAACACGACTAGATGAGTTTTTACATAAATTTTTCATTTTCCCTATGATGGGCTATTGTAAAAACTCAATCACACAGCAAATGGTTTTATTAAGCTTCATGCTAAGCCAACCATTCTGTTTTTATCAGACTGTTCTGTCCCTTTACCCTAGGGGTGATTCTCAGACTTTAGGGTACATTGGAATTATGAAAAGTGTTTATTAAAACACAAATTTCTGGGTATCACCTATACAAAATCTTATTCTGTAAATCTAGAGTAGGATCAATAACTTGCATTTCTAGCAGGTGACACTGATGCCGTTGGCCCAGGCACCACCACATTTGAGAACCACGGACCTTAGAATGTTTATGACAGAAGATTCTAACTTCACTACAGGCTGTCTGAGCAGTTAAGGCAAGTTATTTAACCTCTCAGCTTCCTCAACCAGCCTCCTCAATCCAGCAAAAGTGGAATTGTCCTGTGTGGTCGGAATTCAGACACGGTTCCTTATTTTAAGAAGCCAAGAGTTTATTAGCAGAGGCAGATATATCAAGGAATAAACTGCAACAAAGTAGCATAAGGGCAACAGTCGGTTTATGTGTAAAAAGCACAGAAGTGGCATGGGGGGATGGGAGGTAAAGCAGATGAAAAGAATTAAAAAGCATGGTCAAGAGCAAAGGGTGAAAATCAAGTTTTCTGTGTTGAAGACTATTACTATTTACAAGCAAAATGATTTCAATTAATTTGTTTATCTTCCCCAAGCCTTGGTTTTTTATTGTAAAACTAGTATGGAGTTCTCAAAGGATTGCTGCAGGGATTCTTTGATAGAAAGTGTGCAAAATTCTTAGTAAGCACCCAATTCATGTTAATTACTGCATGTAGGGTAATCATTCTTGAAAGAACAATTTCTAAGTTCTCTTTTCAGTTCTTTCCTTGAGGATGGCTAGTTATGAAATATTTACATGTTCTATTTATCATGTTGGCTAAACTTTATAATATACCTGGAATTATTACTAATTTTTGATCAAAGTCAAAAAAGATGCTAGATAAAAGTTCTGCCAATGTTCCCAGAAGTCAAATTGTTATTATGACTAATAAGTAAAAAGTTTAAATTCTCTTTTTTGCGAGTTTATAAAGAGTGAACATACACTTTGCAGGTATGTATTATTTTACTGTCAAATTATGAATAGATTGTTACCAACGTTGTGCTTAGGATTTCTATTTTATATAGAACTCAGAAATAGGTACTCTGTTCTCTTCTACTATCATCCAGGAAGTGGGTATAGCTTGAAGCAAACCAATTTAAATGCTTAAGAATGAAGATATGAGGTCAAGAACTAAATTTTTCTTTATTCCCTTGAGAAAGGGCTGGAAATACAGAAATGAGAATAGTATTCCAGCAAACTGGAAAGATACAACATCAGGAGTAAGATTAAGTCTCACTGAATGCAGTGGCTGCAATCCCAGCACTTTGGGAGGCCAAGGCGGGAGGGTCCTTTGTGCCCAGGAGGTCGAGGTTGCAGTGAGCTGTGATCATGCCACTGCACTCCAGCCTGGGTAACAGAGCAAGACCCTGTCTCTAAAGACATAAATTTCTTAAAAATAAAACAGGATAATGTTTTATATCATAAAGAAGTTTTGACATGTAGGACCTGAAGAGGGCTGCCCTCTAAAGGTGTCGAACCTCCCTTACTTGGGATGTGTCTTAGCAGAACAAAATGACCACCGTCCAGGAACTCAGATGTTAAATTTTTGTGCTGGAGGTCTGTTAGACTCAATGTCCTCTAAGTTTATCATTTAAATAGACAATCTTTAATCATATCATCTCTATACCATAAGTGAAATATAACACGTTTCAAAGTCATTCTAACATGGCTTTCACAGGCAACCACAAACAAATTCTCTATTTTTATCACTATTTTCAGTCAGGAGGATTTCAAAGCCTTATTCAAAATGAAAAAAAATCTGGATTTATTATGGAAAGCATCTTCACATACTCAAAAAGAACTTAAGTATTACAATAATTTATTTTATTTAAGTACTCTGTACAACTGCTCAGGATACAGACCAAATTGGATAAACTAACTTTTTGAAGTTAGATCACTATTTGTTATTAGTGACTCATAATCAAAGGTATATCTCAAAGAGATGATAAACTGCTGGTTAATTAATCCGTTAATATAGAAATGAATATCATCTTGTCCAAAAATTGTATCTTGTCAGATATATACTTGATGAAAGCTCTATAATAGGCTTCTTGGCTGACTTATTTATAGACACAACTTTTCAGTGTTTATGTTTCAGCAAAATCAAAAAAGGATCATGCAAGATAAATGTTATCTACGTATTGTTGCAAAAAGCTAACACACTAACAAAACTTTCAACTTCACTTATTTTATTTGTCCCTCCTGAAAAGTGATCTGTGTAGTCATAGCCAATGAAAACTACAAATGTGAGGAGAATTCACTGAGATTTGTAACTTATTATATATGAAGGAGTACATCTAAACCAATCGTTCAAATCTGAATGTTTTGCCAATCTTATGTTATTTGATTCTGAAGAGTGACACAAAGTATTTGCGCTTGGAAATTTCCTTGTTAAAAATTGCAATTTTCTCATTTCTAACTTTTAAAATACAAATAAGTATTAAACAGTATAGAAGAAAACTATACTGTGTGTGAGGTCATCTGAGCTTTGTGTAACAGAAACCCAAATTAATAGTTGCTTATGTAAGATAGAAGTTAATTTCTCTCTTACGTAAGCATTTAAAAGTAGATGGATCAAGACAGACATACTCTGTATTCAGGAACCTGGGTCACTTCTACCTTGATGTTCTACCATGTAGAAGGTGTTGAACTACTTCCTACAGTCCAAGATGATCAGTTACCACATCTACATTGTAGACTGTGGGAGAGGAGGATCAGGAGTGCGCGAGAGAAGGCATGCATATTTCCCTTGAGAATGTGTTCTGAAGGTGGCACATCTACCCTCACATCCCATTGGGAAAAACCTAGTCACATAGCCACAAATAGCTGCAAATAGGCTGGGAAATGAAGTTCATATTACAAAGAGTCATATGGCCCGAAGAAAATAAAGAGTTCTCTTATTGTCAAAAGGACATGCTTAATTTAAAAAATCCAATTGATTAAGAGACAAACAATATTTAGACAAACTAAACTATTAGAAATAACTCTTCATTGAAACTTATGATGATTAGCACTCAACAGCATTTATTGGAAATGTAGTAATAACCAAACTTGAAAGTGTTCACCAGTGAAGCAGACAAAGATGCTTCTGATTGTCAGTGAAGTCAAAGGAGAAGGGATACGGGAGAAAAATGTGATGACAATTTTCCTTTTGTTAAAAGGAAGAAGAGAAATTTCTAGGAATTCTAATATAATAAGAGCTTTTGTATTGTGAGTTATAACTTTCATTTGATGCATAAGGTAGAACTTAAACCCAGGCAAACGTACGTCTTATTTATTCAATAGTAATGTGGTCATCTGTTGTTTCTTCGGCCGATCTTCAGGATATGAGGGAGGACATCAAGGATCAAGATGGTTCCATCATCATTATGCTTTGCGGGATTAGAGAAATGAGAGATTCAACCCAAACTTCTACCATGGCTTTCACTGAGGGGAAGGACACAGACATACAATGGTCTGAGAATGAGAAAACTCCCTGCTGGTGGCTTCAAGTGTCACCCTTTAGTTCAATTCTGCACAAGGACACGTCTCCAGAACAGCATTCCGCCTCTTGTGTTCTCTATCTTCTATTTCACTTTATTTTCAACTTTTATCTAAGCTAAAAGTTTCTTTTCAAGCATATTTTGAAATTACATACACTGTTCTTACCATTTGAAAGTTACAAAGAAAGCCATGCAAATGCCTCAGAAATTTTTTAAATAGTTTAGAAAAGCCCATCTTCTGCAAGATATGTTAGGGGTCAGGAGGGGGAAAACTTGAATCTGACCTCCTGGATTTTAATCCTGGCCAGAGACTTAGAACAAATTATTCAGCTTCTCAGAGAAAATTTCCTTTCACTGTTTTCCTTTCATTGATGCAAGGATTTATTTCAACACTTCTTGAGCACCTACTATATGCTATGTATTCTTTTAAGCAGCTAGGCCGTAGGGTGTAAAACAAAGCTCCTGCTTTACATAGAGATTTCACTGTGAGTAAGAGGAGATAGCAATGAGCAAACATCTGTAACAGTTGGAGAAGACAACCTCATAGGACTGTCATAAGGATGAAACAAGGTACACAACACCAAGCGTTCAGCACAGTCCTTGACATGCAAGCATACTTCCAGGTAGAAGCTACCATGGGCAGTATTACATGGATTTTGGCAAAGAATGAATAAAAATTTTTTAGTTTACAATAATAGTCTAAAATGACATGCATGTGTTGCAAGAGTTGTTCCTGCTTCCTCTTCTTATTTTGTAAAGAACAAAAAATTTTTTAAATCCTGAATTCCAATTCTTGGAATATCTAATGGAACGTAATCTCACATTGAATAAAATTTTACATTTCCTTGACTTTCTAGTATAAAATACATTTTTAAGATACACCCATACAGAATTAATAGTGCTAAAATGGTTAAATAAATGAAGATGAAAAACTAATATTTCTTGTTTATCTGCTAATGGTCAATCACTGTCAGGCATTCTGTTCATGCTTTATTGTATATCCAGCAAACTTCTCCCTTCTCATTTTTCTTTCCTTTGAGATGAATTTCAAATTCTGAATGAAATATTTTAAGATATTTGTATAGGAAGAGGACACCATCGTCTAGCAATGTGTTTCTACACAATAAATTTTATTAGCTGCCGACTAAATTTTGTTTGCACACG